>NC_056746.1:7056654-7271654 GCF_019279795.1 Protopterus annectens
AACCCCCGACAGCTATGTAGTGCTATCACAGTTCGATGCAGTTATTGGATGCACCACATGGGTTATCTGCTGGGGAGCACTCAGAACATATATGTGATGGTGAGTGACATCTGCAACAGTGATACGGTCGATATACAGTAGGTGACGTACACATGCCTGTCTGCATGAAGAGATGCCAGTGTTAACACAGGCACACTCACACAGGGACGCACACACATTAACACACTTGGCAGGGCCAGGAGTGCAACTCATTACTAGTGGGATTGCCACAACACATCAGTGTACAGGTAACACATGCACGACATGGGTCATATGGAGGTCGTATGGGCAGTGAGTACGAGGGGGTGTCAGAAATCACACAGCATGCTTCACTGTGCCCTGGGGGGGTGTAGTGAGTGTGGAAGTGGACATACGCACCATATAACACACACACGAACACACAGGGTGCCAGTTCTGACATGCATGAGTGCATGTCTGCATGGGTGTGTGGTTGTCAACAGTGCCAGCAGGCTATACAAGGGTAGGCAATGGGGATACCTTGGCATCAGGTCACGTGACAATCGTCTGTATTGTGGCTCAGGCCTGTAGCTTCTGCATTTGCCCACACAGGTGGGTATTGCATTCTGCATCCAGTCACCTGGATGACTATTGTGCATGGCCAATGCTGTGCATCACTTGCCATGTATGTGTTCCCTAGTCCATGGCTTGGATGGTGTCTAGGATGTGCACACCTCCCACATGCATGTACAGTGACATGTGGAACTGTACCTGGGATGTCTGGCCCATGCTGTGAACACAGATTATCATCAGATGTGCCAGTCTTGACCACCTGTGGCAGGGACTGCTAATGGTCAGCAGGTTTACCCAGCACCTACATTGATAGCATGCTAACAGCATTCCCTGATGTCAGTGTCATCTGTCCATACAGAGGATGTTGTCAGGCATGGTATGTTTGTTGTGAGTCACATGTGAAAGCACAGTGGGTTTGCTAACAGCGACTGGCTGGCCTTGATGTCACATGTATGGGTATGGCTTTGCACCCCAGCCACTCAGCTAATTTACATTTGTTATCCCTGAATTGTTGACATTGTGATATATAGTAGGGCCACCATAAATGAATTAAGCAAAACCCATCCTCATCGCCCACACACTTACAACCACCTCTACACAGGATATGAGTTACCAACATACACACACGCACACACGCACACACACACACACGCACACACACACACACACACACACACACACACACACACACACACACACACATACACCTGTCATGTCTGGGAGTAGAACCCCTACCTAACTAGTTTACTACACTACAGCACTACACAGTTATGTTACATGCCATGGACATTACTAAAGTACATCTTCCCCAAAGGTGTATTTCACAATGAATGACATCAGCAGGGTTACCAAAGTGGGGCATTTATAATGTACTGCGAGTGAGTAGCCTATAATGCATTGCTCCATACACAGACACTGAAACACACACAAAACATCCAGAACTGCCATGGCTGGAGATGGAACCCTTCCACCAATCTAAATCACACTACAACAGTACGCAGTTACAGGACATGCTACGACGATTACTAGGCTATCACTTTCCCAGAGGTGTATTTCTAGGTGAGTGACATCAGCAGCCTTGCCAAAGTTGAGTATATGTATTGTACAGAGTGTGAGTAGCCTAAAAAGCATTGCTCTCTACTCAGTTTGACACACACAGATTCATGCACACAGCTGCCAGGTCTGGGGTTCGAACACCAATTTAACTAGTTTATCACACTACAGTAGTACACAGTTACAGGACGCTCTACGGTGGTTACTGAGCTATCACTTTCCCAGAGGTGTATTTCTAGGTGAGTGACATCAGCAGCCTTGCCAATGCTGGGTATATGTATTGTACAAAGTGTGAGTAGCCTAAAAAGGCATTTTTCCCTACACAGTCAGAGACAGACAGGCACGCACGCAAACACACACTCACACAATTGCTAGGTCTGGGGTTAGAACTACTACCTAACTAGTTTATCATTACAGCAGTACTCAGTTATGGGACACGCCATGGAGATTACTGAGCTACACTGTCCCATAGGTGTATTTCACATTGAATAACCTCAGCAGGCTTGTCATAATACTGCTATGGAGAGAGCAGTGTGTGCATGGGCCATACCTCATTCATGTAGGGGTTGACATGCCACATGCGGGCACACATGGGGTCATATATTACAGTTACATGTATACAGCTACTAGATGGCTACTTCCTTGTGCAGTCTTGTTGCACAGCTGACACGTGCACCACATAGTCTGTCATGCTGACAGGTACTAGTGGCTAGTATCTGCCATGGGTTATATCCACACCTCACGTGTTGGGGGCCCTTTGGCTGTGTGCCAGTTGGGACAGGCCCAGATGGCTCCTTGGCACGGTCACCTGCTTCCACACATCTATGCCTGTGTACCTTTGGCTTATTATAGTGTGTTGTCCTTGCATATTTGTCTGTATTCCTATCCACTGTGTGTGCAAGGCAGGAGTGCTGCATACTGACATGCATCTGCATTGAGAACTGCAACTGCCAGATATGTCTGGTCCACTGGTGTTTGCAGACATGGCCTTCATGTGTTTAAGTGTGTGAGCATGCCCAGTATGACCTCTCAGTATGTTGTTGACTGACATTGCCTTCATTCCTCTAAGTATGTGAGCATGCCCAGTATGGCCATCTGTGTTGCATGTGTGGATCACGTCCAGGTAGTTTGTACTGTGGTGGTGACCTTTGTGTTGTACACCGACAGGTAGCATGCTGTGTCTGCAGGGTATCCATCGGTCATTTGGCATTGCCTGTTGCTACATTTCAGCATAGCGGGGGGGGCACCTGACTGTTTCTACTGTTCTACACAGGAGTGGGGGGGCACACCTGACTGTTACTATAAGTGTACGTTGGATGGGGGGGGCACCTGACACTTGTACACATTTGCAAGGAATGTACTGGTATGTCAGGTACTCCATTTCAGTCTGTAGTCTTACCTATCCTGCTGGCTAGAGGCTTAACAGTGTACAACAGATCCTAGCTTTGTTTACCTACATATTATAGGTTCATAGGTTCATAGGTTGATACTAGGCTATCTGCCCTAGGGCATTTACAAGCCTAGCCAGAGTATGTTTGGCTTTCACCACCATTCTTAGATTAGTTGGCTGTGCCTCTGTATAGTAGGTCACAGAAGATAGCCCATTTAAGGTTAGTTTACCGTGCCTCTGTCTAACAGTAACACAGAAGAGATCCCAGGGGTAAATTTACGATCTCCCATCCAAACGTCAAGATTCTTCTTGAAGAGGGTCATTGAGGGGCTCTGTCTGACATGGATTGGGATTTTGTTCCAGAGTGAGGGGAGCCTCTGGGATATTAATCTGTCCCTCCAGCATGTTCTATTTATTTCTGTGCTGAGGTTTAAGTCACTGGAGCATGTAGTTCTGATGGATTTGGATTTCTTGAGGTGGAGCATGTCTATTAATTCTGGGTTGGACATGGCTTTATACGTCAGGCACAGATCTCCTCTGAGTAGGTGGTAAGCAACTGAGTAGAGCTGGAGTTTCTTTAGCCTAACTGCGTAGGGCATCTGTTTGAGTCCCTTGATCCTCTTGGTGAGGTACTTTTGGGGTCTTTCTAGTTGTAGCAGGTGTCGGGTAAGGTACATCCCAAATGGGCCATTGTATTCAATTATGGGCCTGATGAGTGATGAGTAGAGGGGCACAATGACCTCTCTTGATCTAGATGTGAACCCCTTCGTGATAAGGTGAGCTATATAGAATGTCTTTCTAACCACTTTGGCAATGTGATTGTCAAAGGAGAGATTGCAATCTACTTGGGTCCCCAAATCCCTAATTACTTCTTCCGTACTTAATGGATTACCACCTATGTGATAATTTGTGAGCACTTTGTTTTTCCAGGGGGTGACTTTGTACTTTTTGGCATTTAGCTTTAGGCCATGGCTGTGGCACCAGTTATCCGTCTCTGTGAGACCTTTTTGGAGGATGCTTGTGTCAGCCGGAGAGTCGATTATGGCCCCCAGTTTACAGTCATCTGCAAACTTTGTCAGCCATAGTCCTCCTGTGTTAGCCTGTACCTCAGAGAAATATATACCGAACAAGAGAGGTCCCAGGACTGAGCCTTGTGGGACGCCACTTGTAACTGGTTTAGAGTCTGACATGGAACCTGCAATTCTGACCATGTGCGTTCTATCCCTAAGCCAGTTTGCAACCCATCTTGTGACATAGAGATTGATATTTAAGCTGGTGAGCTTATTTATGATGCCCGAGTGGGGTATTGTGTTGAAGGCTTTTGCAAGGTCAAGGTAGGCTGTGTGGACTACCTTCCCTTCGTCTATGGACTTGGTGACTGTTTCAAAGAAATTGACCAGGTTCAAGAGGCAAGATCTGCCCTTAACAAAGCTGAATTGGGTAGGATCCAGTGTTTGGAGTTTCCCAATGTCTTTGTTTATGAGTTCCATGATGATATGCCCCATAGCTTTGCAGACCAGGCTAGTTATGCTTATAGGGTGATAATTTCCGGGGTCCGTTGTGGCACCACCTTTATGGAGTGGGACCACTGTTGCTATATGCCATTCTTTGGGTACATATCCTGTTGTAAGGCTGAGACTGAACAGTGATTTTAAGTGAGGGTTCAGTTCTTCTTGGAGCTCATGTAAAATGCAGCCGGGGACACTGTCCAGTCCCATTGATGCTGTGTTTTTTGCTTTGGAGAAGGCAGCTCTCACCTGTGCATCTGTGATGTCAGGGAGGCTACACTCTGTTGGGATAGTCATTTGCTCATTTGGGGGGGGAGAAGTTTGCACTGAACCTGTCTGCCAGGATGTTGGCAATGTCTGTGAGTTCAGTGTATTTTTTGTCATTTTGCACTAACTCAGAGCATATCTGGGAGTTTCCACCCAGGTTTCTGACATAACTAAAGAAAGCCTTGTGATTATCTTTAGCATCTTGTGCAATTTTTCTTTCGAAGCTAGCCTTAGATGATTTTATGAGGGATCGTAGTTTCTTGCTAGTACTGATCAGAGTTGCCTTACCTTTCAGGGATTTTGCTCTATCATGTAGTAGCTTCCTCCTTCTGTTGTACAGCTTATTTATGGCTGGGGTCTGCCAGACAGGTCTCCTACCTTTGGAGGAGTGTGTCTTGGTTTTATTTGGGATAGCACGATCCATGCATTCCTGTAGGTATCCATAGAATGCGTTTGTAAAGGATTCTGCAGTTTGGGCCGTATTTTCCACTGGCCCTAGGGCTTTGAAGGATTCCACCTCAGTTTTGAGAAGTGGGAAGTTTGCTTTTGAGAGGTTTTTGACCATGGTTTCCTTTGCTGGGGGTGGGGACAGGATATGGATGTCCATAGTGATTAATTTATGGTCAGATCTTACCAATGAGGGGTATACCTCTGGTATGGAACATAGAGTCCCCATGTTGGTGATGATCAGGTCCAATATGTTTTCCCCTCTTGTGGGAGTGGTGACCAGTTGTTCCATAGCATTTGAGTTTATAAATTCTAGGAACTGTTGGGCTAGGGTGTTGGGGCTTGAGTAGTGCTCCCAGTCTATGTTTGGGTAGTTAAAGTCACCCAATATAATGGTGTTTGGAGAGACCTTCATATTCTCCAGTGTCTTCAGGAAAGCCGAGTGGGGTTCCTGAGTTTGGGAGGGTGGTCTGTAGCAGGCTACAAACTGGAAGGCAGTTTTGCCCACTGTTAGTTGCACATGGATGGTCTCAGATGCTTCGTGCAGTGCGACTAGCCTGGAGGTATGGGTATCTTTGATGAATATGGATACTCCCCCTCCTCTTGTGGTTCGGTCTGAGTTTTGAGGCCGAAAAGCATGGTATGAGGTATAGCCTGGTAGTGCTGGGGTGCTCTCTGGGAACCTTGAACCAGGTTTCTGTTACTGCACAGATATCGATATTCTCCAAACTGAGGAGAGCCTCGAGTGCGTGCATCTTGAGGTTTAGACTTCTGGCGTTGAGCAGCATTACCCTTAGTTTCTTTTTCCTTGTGTTGTCTAAGGAGGTTGGTTTGTCTTTTGAGCCTTGCCTAAAAAAGGCACTATGGTGGTGGCAAGAGCCTTGGCCAGTATTCGAAAACCCAGGGGTGACAGGTGCAAGCCGTTCCTAGCGAAGCAACGTGGCTTGTCAAGCATGTCATCCCAGGCTGACAGGCACTGGATCCCCTTTGAGTGACACCAATACTTTAGCCAATTGTTGAAATTGATCATTTTGTCTTTATACTGTGATATCATTCTTGGTGCGGGTAAGATGCTACTCAAGGCCAGGGTCATACCGGCCTGGGCCACATGATTAGAGAGCTCCTCTATGTCTCTTTTCATGTAATCCAGCGAGGTACGTCTCAGGTCATTCACACCAGCATGGACAATGACAGAGTCATATTTGTACTTGCTTTGGAGTGACCTGAGTGCTTGTGTTATGTGGCGGATCCTGGCACCCAACAGGCAGCTTACAGTGACCTTCTCCTTGTTCAGCCTGGTGAGAGGGATGTCAGTGTGTCTGACAATAGAGTCACCTATTACAAGTGTATTAGGTGTGTTGTTTAGCCTTAAGGGCTGTGACTGTGTGGCACACTGACTTTGTGAACTATGTGATACGTGAGTATTGTTGTGGGGTAGCAGTTGCTTGGATGTCTGGTTTGGAGGTCTCTGTTGCTTGGGCAGATTTTTATTTAGAGCCTCTGAGTATGTTTTTGTCTGTTTATGTGTTTGGTTTGCTGTTGCGATAGGTCTCTGTGAGACTGGATTTGTGGTGTGTGTGATTACCTTCTCCTCCAGACTGACCGTGCCAGTACTATGTTGAGAGAGCTCAGCCTCCAGTTTGGCTATATAGTTGCATCTCTCACATATATTTGAGCTTGTTGGGAAGAGGAGATGGTGGTCTGTGTACATAAGGCAGTTGTAACATTGCCTCAAGATTCCCATATTCACCAGCTGGACTGGAGAGTAAACCTGAAACTGACATTTGGACATGCCAGAATAGTATAAGGAATTACTTTTTGACTTGATCAAAAAGGACCAATAAGGAGCCAAGTACAAAGGGAGTATAAGAGGATGTAGTGCTTTAGTTTATTAGTGCTTGTTATAAGACACTTATCCTAGCTACTGCTGGGTTTTAGAAGGAAAATAGAATGCTTACTTTGAGATTTGGAACAGTTCTAAGGGAAAAAGTGAAGAGCAGACTTTGTGGCGCCGGGAATAGTTTAAACCTGATTAAGCGCCACTGCCCAATGCTGCGCTATGCGCAAAAACGCACAAAAGAGGTTTTTAAGAGAGGGGGATCAAGGAGTTTGGAATTGACTCAAAATGGCCAATAAAACTACAGTTTCTAGGCAGTAACCACTCCCACAGGGGCAAGCAGGCTGTTCAGTGTTTACCACTGCCACTGATGAACACAGACTTCCCTTTAATCCAAGCAAGCAATGGCCTCCGAGAAACTTACAAACAGTTCAGAACAGCAAATCTGTAACTGAACTTTTTTTTAAATTTCAGAAAGTGGGAAAAAAGCAAGATTTTTTTTATTTTTTTTTGTTTTGTTTAAAGATAGCAGAGATACACAAGTAGCAACAAGTTAGAACAGTGCAATAAATGACCCCACACTTGAGTGCTAGGCCAGAGACAGGTAAAATGCAAGTTTTAAGAAAAAAACGATTTTAAAATAAGTGCAACACAGGAAAAAGTTTCTAACTTCTTAGCCTTCACAACTTACATCCAACTGCCTGGCCTGCTGTGGTCTGTCTCTGTAGGCCTGGGGGAGGGGTTACCCATAGGGTACATTCACAGGCCATAGTACAGCATTTGTTTGTGTTTGTCTTCACCTGTCCTGCTGGCTGAGACTGTTGTTGGGTATGTGAACCAACCTGACTGGTATGTGTGGCTCTTATGGACACACATGTCACTCAGGCCATTTCCTGCAGTGGGTTTTGTCACCCTGTGTAGTACTGGCTACTGTGGTGATGCCACTATGTGCTACAGATGTCATGATGCGACTATGGGTGTCTACTTTCTGCTGCCTTGACATACGGCCACCCAGTTCCCTTGCATGGTCACATCCATACCATAGCTACATGTAAAAACACATTCTATTCCATTTCGCAATTGGTAGGTTCATTGACTTACCTTGGGGGTGTGCCGGACTTGAGGATCGTGCTGGAGGGCTGCCTATGTTGGATGCACATAGTACACTTCCTATACATGGTTGGGCACAGATAGTGTCATGCTTGGCATTCCTTTTACTGTCTCTGCGAGTCAGAGAGAGGTGTCATTCCCTGGGTCACTATTGTGTCAGTGCATATGCTATGCGTTGCCTCTTTGCCAAGGCCAGGGCATACTGGGCATGCCCCCTTCTGCCTACTGGGGCAGGCTCAGATTGTTCGTCCTCCGAGTCACTCTGTGCCTGTACAGGCCTTGGCATTGGTGGGGGGCTGTGTGGCCCTGCCCCATGTTGTTCCTGCTGCAGCTCTTTCTGCAGGATCATATTATGTAGTATAGCACATACCACAACAATTTGGGTAGATGTAGCTGGTGAATACTGCAGGGCTCTACCGGATATGTCCAGACACCGGAACCGTGACCTGAGCATCCCAAACACATGCTCTATTATATGTCTGACCTGTGCATGTGCCTCATTATGGCATTGTTGTTCAGGTGTGTGTGCATTTCTGATGGGTGTCATCAGCCATGGCTCCAGTGGGTACCAGCATCCCCCACTAGGTGACCGTAGGGGATGTCCACATCATCAAATCTGTGGCACAGCTGCGTCAGTTGCCATATGTGTGAATCATCATAGCTTCCAGCCAGCACACACATCCATTATAATGCCCTAGGCATCATATACGACCTGGCAGTTGATGGAGGGGATGTTCTTATGGTTGATGTAGGCCCTACCCTGCTCACTGGGTGGTGCTTTGATGCTTAAGTGCGTGCAGTCTATAGCACCCACTACCCCAGGGTAGTCTACTATTTGGTGGAAGAGACGAATATTGCTGGTCAACACCTCACGTGTGTTGAGGAAATATACATGCTCACTGGCATGTGCTGACATGGCATCCAGGAACTGGTGGAATACTCTGGATGCTGATGCCTGTGAGATGCCCATGATATCCCCAGTTGTGCTTTGGGAGGTACCTGTGGCTAGTATACCTAGGCCTGCACATACCTTGGTATCCACTGGGATGGGTTCCCCTCGACCAGTTTGGTGTGTCAGGTGTGGCCTGCACAGCTCAACAATTTGCTAAAGGAGGTTTCTATCCACCCTATAGCGTTCCACTTTCTCCAGCTCATGTAGCCCCTGGTAGGTTACCCTGGGTTTGTAAACTCTTCTCTGTCTCCTCACTGTGGGTTGTTTGGCAGCATTCACATCCTCACCACCCTCAGCCTCTTGTACATGTTGTTCTATGTTGCCTGCTGCAGCCCTTCTCATTTTGTAGGTTTGTTTGTTAAAATTGCCCCGCATGTATACACCAGTGATGTAGAGTGTGGAAAAATCTGGGGGAAGGTGTTTGCTTAGTTTATAGTAGTGTTCTAGGCTGGGCATGTCTGCTGCCTGTGTAATTAGCTGATTCTGATACATCTCACCTGGCAGCTCAGCTACTTCTCCTTGATTACCTTCCTACAGCTGTTTTCCCTTCCCATTGCCTCCCTGTTTAAGCCTGTGTGCACTCCTCGCAAACAGAGTGCTCAAATGTGCACAGAGCTGCTATTTCCTAGTTTAACTTCCTTTTTCTTCCTGTGAAGCCTGGTGCGCGGCACGCACACCTGCTTACACTTTGTAAGGAGTGCTAGGGAGTTTGGACACACCTCTAGCTTAGCTGTGCTAAGCTAAGAGCAGTCCCGAGCCACAGGGCTCCAATCCACTTACAGTATGCCTGACACACACCCCCATGATGTCACCTATATCCTAGTCTTGTACCCAGTTATTTATACTCTTACATTCTTGGGACCTGCCTCACTCCCTGGGGATATCTGGGATTCACTATCCTTCCCCTCATTTGCATAGGATTGCCTGCTAATACATGGTTACATGTCCCACACTGAGCCTCCCCCCTTAGCAAACATTACTCACTGGCCAGGTTATCTTATGCCTGCCATTGTCTTGCATGGCAGAATACTGCTTTTAGTTAGAATGCTCATTATAAGTTTATTTTTTTATATTCCCTCCGATCCCATTTGCGCGCCACTGTCCTATGCTTAAACAGCCGAGATCAGCGAAACAAAATTAAAAGTTGATTTTTTTTAGTTTTGAAACAGTTCACAATGCCAATGGCCTTATACTTGGTCATTGGCATGCTTCCTTAATGATATGCAGCCTTTATTTTGAGCTGTCATAACTCCATTTTGTAGTTTGCAGAAATGTACTTGGTTACTAATCGAATACATTTCTGCAGACTGCACTCGTCCTGCATTGCCAGCTGCCAGCTTCCTGGATCACAAATTACCCTCATTTGCATGTTTTCACCTGTAAATGAGGGTAATTTGCATACAGGAGCTCGGCCCATGCAGGATTAGCCTAAGAGCTCATTTGCATGGAGCTCGTTCCTGGATTGCACGTCGACCATATTGCCAAAAATAGCTCTTAGACTATTCCTGCATGCTATAAAGGGCTTCATAAATCGGGGGGATTGTATCATTTGACTTTGTAATACATAAACTGGTTAACAAAGTGTTGACTCACAACCAGTCTAATTTCAAATCTCTCCTCCCTTCTTACCTTACCTCAAACTGGGACTATTCTTGCTCCCTTTCCATCTAAATTACAGTGCTGTCTCTTTCAAGCCTCCCTTCAATCTTATCTACTACCACCTCTGATCACTAACATTATTGGAACAAATGCTAAACTTGTATTAACACTTTATGACTGGTACTTTTAATCATATTATCTGCATTACTTTTGACTTTATCTATATTTTAACATTTGTGTTTTTAAACATATACTCCCTGATTTTGTATTTGCATTTTAAATTGTATATTTATGCTTTTGTATACTGTATATTCCATACTTTACTTATGTTATATTCTGTTAATTGCTTTTGGAGCTTTTCTCCCAGGATCTCCACTGAAAATGGGCTCTGCTCAGCCCAGTGGACTTCCCTAATCATCATACCTTAAATAAATAAATAAATAAATAAAATACAATAAATGCATTTAAGCAGAGTGATCAATTTGTGCTGTACTCTATGAAGTCTGTGATTAAAATAAGCGCTTAATACCTTTGAGGCATTATCATTTAGTGTATGTAGCATTTACATACATATTTGTGTGTGTGCGTGTATTTGTGTGTGTGTGTTTATATATATATATATATATATATATATATATATATATACATACAGAGAGAGAGAGAGGAGTTAAATATATGTATATATAAATATACGTGTGTATGTATATATGAGTAAGGATAAATTGGATGACTTGTGTTAATGTTGGCAGCCTTCCTGACTGATGCATTTAGTCAACAGAAAAGCTGTTTGCACTGAGCACTCTAAAAGTTAGAATATATACTGAGGAATCCAGGGTCATGGTCAGACTCCTAGTGAAAAACTATGAAGACCGGCTCATGCAGGGATGTTACTGGGGCTCAGTGTACAAAGTGGAGGCATGGGACCGGCTGGCAGGGGACCTCACCAGTGGAACTGGTATCCCCCGCACAGGTGAGCAGTGTCATCACCACCATGATAACCTGAAAAGAAGGAAGAGGGCTCTCTAGGATGCTCGGGGCCATGAATTCTGGGCGGGCAATGTTCCACGTGTGTAAGTATGTTTACCTGTGTTCCACCAATATTTAGTTTTGACTGACCGCTAAGCTGGTATGCATAATGGTGTGCTTCTCTCCCAACAGCTGTAGAGGTGAGAGCTCGCAACGTTGAGGTGCATGCAGGTTGCCTGGCTAGGTTGCGCTGTAAGTGTGGTGAGTACAGATGTATTATGCTATCTATAGTCATAGAAGACAGAGAAAGAGTAGAGCATGAACCATTTATGTACAAAACATTTCTAGTACAATAACTGTGGAAGTACAGCTGCATAATGCCAACTGTTATGCAAGAAAAACTCAAAACTATTCCAGTAATTGCATGAAGGTATCTGTAATAAACTGTTGTGCAATACTTGTGGAATTACAGCTGCTATTTCAACCCAGAAATGATACATTGTGTATACCTGCATTTTATTTAGTAATGTATAGGTTACCTAGTATCTCTGTCATGATTGCATTACATGCATGCATGTTCAACTGTCACTGCAGTGTACTATAACACTGTAGTAGTACTACCAGGTCCTATGTTGTTTCCAGGTGAGCTCTAGGGAAGTATCATTCAGTCAGATTTCAGCAGTGACTCAGTAGCTCAGTTTGTTAAATGCTGTGTATGAAGAACTTTTATAAACCCACAGACCAGTGTTTGAATCCAGTACTATGTACTAATAAATATTACTGATTCAGATATGTTAGGATGACAGATATTATCTCCACAGGGACTACTGGCACATGGGTAAGGTAGCCTATATTATGTGTAAATAATTGTTTATTCAGATTTCACAGACTGTTAAAATCATTACAACAAATGTGCTATTAATGTATAAAATAAAGGAAATATGTGCAATAATAATAAAATATATCAGCATAAAAGAAATAAAATGTGTACTCTTGGTATGGCTGTATGCCTGCGGTGACTTGGGAAGGTTGCAGCAGTCAGTTACTACATGTGACACACATGTCCCATGCAGGCACTGCTATTGGGTTCTATTTATTTTTTTATTTATTATTTAACATTTATTTTACCAGGATAAGTACAACTGGACATCATGTGTCCTTTTTCAGTGGAGTCCTGGGGAGAAAAACTCCAAAGAAATAACAGTGCACATGCATGCTTTAGATAACAATAAAACTGACATACAAGATAAGAGAAACAATGAAGTACAAAAAACAATTATGTAGAACAATAAGATACTCAGGAGTAGTACCATTATTTACAATATATACAAAAAGTGCATTTCAGGTGAGAGTACAGTGTATGCATTAAAGGCTTCAATGGGTCACTTACATATGGAAAAGTGGGTCTTCAAGGGAGTTCTTTGCAGATGCAGAGAGGGTTAGTATTGAGGTGTAATTTAAGAAGGCCTTTAAAGCTGCCTGTGTGACTTTGTAGCCTGAGTTCAGGTGGGAGGGTGTTCCATGCGTTGGCAACATCATGGGAGAATAAGGCCTCCCCAGACCTGTTATTACATGGATTAACTTCAATCAGGTTTTTGATACATCAACATAGCTCCCTTTTAGGGTTGTGAAAGTTTAGCATGTTGGCAAGGGCAGGGCACTTCCACGGATGGAAGAGAATTTGATGGGCTATGATCAGTTGGTGGTAGTGTAGGAGGTTTGGAAATTCTAAACAGTGCAGTTTAGTTAGGGATAGGCAATGGTGGGAATAAGGCAATGGTGGGAATGTGATCTATTATTGGCAGCGAACCTAGCTATTTTATTGTAGCATGTAGAGAGTTTGTTCAGGTTGGTTTTGTTAATATTGTTATCCCCATGCCTGCCAGAAATATTATGGTATCAGCCACTTATTGATCACAGATGTCATTCTCTACACAGGGACTGCAGGTAAATGGGTGACATAGCTCATATTATTGTGTAAATAAGTGTTTGTTCAGATGTCACAGACTGTTGAAATCATTACCACCAATCTGCTATTAATGCATAAAATAAATGAAATACATGAAATAATAAAATATAATAAAATAAAATAAATAAATAAAAAATGTGTACGCTTGATATGGCTGTATGCCTGTTGTGACTTGGAAAGTTTGCTGCTGTCAATTAATACATGTGATGCACATGTTCCCTGCGTTCGCTGCTATTGGTTTTTATCCCCATGCCTACCAAGCAAAGCATGACAGTTATGTACTCTCTTTACTGTACACATGCATATATCTCAAGTGTCACACTGTCACAAAATGTAATTACTGTTGCATAATCCCTCTGTCACAGATGTATCACTGACATGATTATATGTCAATAGCAAAGTAACAGTACATCAGCCCACAGTACACCATGTTAGTTATATAGGTCCACCTGATGTGCAAGTGTTCTTTGTAGTTGTGTACCTGTAGGTGTTACTGCTTGGCTCATAGTGTCCCATACAGATAGCTTGTGAGGTACGTATGTGCTACAGCAGCTATAGGGCACATTTACACTAAAGAAAGGACAGACCTGTAGAGTAGATAGCATTACTGTTGTCAACTATAAAGTCCATGATGGTATTAATGGACTGTATTTCTCTCTCTCCCCACCCCTTATCTTCATAAATTTATTATTGTTATATATTGGTTATGGTTTACTATTAACAAATGTTGTTCCATAAACTTTATTTTAGGGTATGTGTTTTATTAATGCTATGCATTACTATGGTTGCATATTAACATATCTTGCTGAATTACCTGTTCTGTTGGCCTTATGCAGTAACTGCTACTGGCATGCTGTTATTATACTGACTGTTCTGTTATATATTTGTGTGGTTCACATAATATGCAATGAACTGTCATGGGATTATTTGCAATGTTCTGGCATGTTGTTATTATTAACTATGGTTTTGTTTATAACTCACCAATGTATTCGTGTACCTGCATAAAAACAGCACGTCAGGGTTGGCCGGTTCCTAGTGATCTGCCTACTCTACCTCAGCCCAGGATGGCATCGGGTCCCAGCACATCTGGGACCCAAGCTGGTGCTGCCCCCTTTGTTGTCCCTGCACCACCTTCGGGTGGAACCATCTCAGGGGACGGGGCTCGTCCCCCCTCGGGAGTGGGGGCAGAGGAGGGGTTGTCATCCAGAATCAGCTACCTGCTATGGTGTGTGGGATTGTTCACAGGAGCTATGAATAGAGCCTGTGCTGGATTGAGGGCAGACTCGACAACCTGGTGGGGCCTGGTGGCCCAGGTGCCCTGCCTCCAGCACAGTCACCTTTGGGGCAGTGAAGGAGCAGTGCTGACTGCCCATGGGTATGGATCTCAGTCACGCTGCTGCCGTCTGGAAGCACATGCACCTCAGATTCCACAATACTCTTCCTGTCTAAAGTGTTTATCCCCCATGTGTCACACACCATGTCTGTCAGCTGTCTTGTCTGTCTTATCTGTCTGCAAATGCAACTTCTCCTACCCAACTTACCTCTCCACACGTACCTACATCCCTCTCCCAACATTCCACTCTCTCCTTAATAAAAAAAAAAGTGGGCACCTGTCCCACAAAAAAAAAAAAATATCACCCCAAACATAGATTTCCATTTCGCACATGTTTACTGAACACAACTAATCATTACATTAATTAATGAACACATTTATGTTGCACTCACCCCTCTGTCTGGGGTGTGAGGCTCCAAATTCCAAATTCTGTAAAACCTGCACAGCTGTTGCTGTACAAAGAAATGGAAAGCTATGGTCATTTCCTACACCCTTCCTGCACAACCCTACCTGCCTTTCAGTATATTTTTCCTCCTGCTTGCCCCCCATTTCACCACTGTCCTATCACTCTCTTTTTCTTTTCTTTAATAATTTTTTAGCGTGTGTTTAGGTGGGGCTAAGCAGTGCTCTGCAATGCAGCGCGTGTTGTAAACCCACGCAAACCACCTTAACAGTGGTTAAAAGTGCATTAATGGTCTTATTTGTTTCTCACAGTGTTAGGCAGATCAGCAAAATAGTCATCCCTGCCATTTCTCGAAACCAGGACCCTGTGAACAACAACATAGCACATTAGCCCATTAGGCCACTCAGCTCTGAATTAAAACAGGTATTTCCAGCAAAGGTACTGATTGCCACTGACAGACTACAAGTATATATAATGGGAAAAATGGGTGTGTATCTGGGAATGTGATGAAAACACTACACCAGCACACAGCCAAATAAATAATAATGGATGTACATCAGGCCTGAGATAGCAGGCATACCTATCAACTGTACAGATTGTTGCTGAATGTCCAGAATTTTGCCCCCTATTTTTTGACCGGTTTCAGAACATCGGATTTTTCTGGCAAAGAACTGGCAAGTCATCAAAGATTGAGGTTAGAACATAACAACAGACATTTGAGTTTCACACATCATACCCTTCAGAAAACACATGCTAATGCAATGTCTGTTATACTATCAAAGAGCAATATGTACAGATTGTCCCTATTTTTTGGTCTTTGTCCCACTTTTATTTATGGCTTTGTCGGGATTTCTTGCAATAAGAGGTTGAGAGGTATGACAGCAGGTAATTGTCCCCTTTTATCAGCAACATGTTTAAACACACCTGCCAAGGCAGCAATGGCAAAGGGGATCCTGTTTCACAACAACTGCCTTTGAAAGCCATGCACATAATGATGGATGCAAACAACGTGTGTCACAGACTGTATGTATGTACATATATCTTGTAAATACACCTGCTAAAGCATTGACTCAGTAGTTCAGTCTGTTAAATGCCTTGCATATAGTATATTTTGCCACTCACAGTCCTGGGCTCAAATCCGGTGTGTTGGACATCAATTACATTCTTGTGAACACAGCAAGTAATGACTGAGTCATGCAATTTTAAGCCATGCAGGTTGCTGCTACTGCATTAACTGCTACCCATGTTTGCAAGTCAAAGGCCTGTAGGTAGGGACACATCACACATATTTATATAGCCAAACTATATGCCTCCTACCACTCTGTGATTGGCACTCTTACATAACAGATATACCTTACACACATGCCTCAATTGGACTGTAAAAGATACCCTTACCCTGGCTTTGCTGTGATGACACAGCTGACATGGCTGCCTCAGTTACACATACAGCTTGCTGTCCTCCAAAGAGGTCAAACTCTCCCCTATGTGTTCTAGGCTGCAGCAGCAGTTGCAGCCTGAAACATACACAGCTGTATGTTAAACTAGTTGCTGCAGACCTACCATACCTCATGACCCCCTAGAACAAGGGATCCAGGCACAACCATACATAAAGAGTGGGGGACAAAGGTCCAGCAACAGGGACTTATTTCACAGTTTGCCCCTACAAAGCTAGTGAGCTGATAGAATAACAGCTACTGCATCAGCATGCATAGTCTGATGAGTATGATGTCTCACATTCACATGTCTACCTCTCCTTACTGACCTCAACCCACAATGTTTACCACTGAACTGCCAGATAATCACAATGTCATGGGACAATGACCAAACATATCATGCAAAACTGTGAACATACTTCATAAATCTCAACGGTGGACAGTATATGTACCTACCCTCTGTGATGCTGTAGTCTCCACAACTCACTAATGCCCATCTCAAAGTCTAAGAAAGAGGCCAATGCTTACATGAAGGCCTTAAATATTGCACTGTGGTACCATGTCATTGACTAAAGAAAGTGCAACCTAGCTGTTATGAATGCAGTTAACAAGTCTGAAGCACAAATTGGTGCACAGCCAATAACCTGTTAATGGACAGTACCTACAAAAGGAAATCAACTGCCTATGGGGAACAGGTCTGTATTTGGTTTTTGCTCACACAGACAACAGTTTTTCAAGTTATTTTCTGAGGAACACTTCAAGCAAAAAAGGAGTACTGCACTGTACCAGGTATGTAATAGTTGTCTCCATGTAATGGGATGCAGATGGTAGGCTGGAGGTATGGGGAATAGGGATTACAACAGTAGGCCTGTCATACATATATGGTATTGACATGCTGGTGATAGTCTGCTGTCCAGCAACTACAGGCATGCCTCACAGCTGTCCCTGCTTTGAGTCAAATCCCAGCTCTGCCTCTGTTACTCCCTCTACAATGGTCGGCTGTGATAGGAAAGCTAGTGGAATCTGTGTTAGACATAGTGACACTACGTAAGGGTGTACACTCCTGTAACATCAAATGATGTACTGTCATTCACAACCTTTCAGTCTGTCAATGCCACACATAAATAGTGCTGGCATTCTACAGGTGTCCCTGACTGTCCCTGATGTACTCTGGCTAGGTCACTGTTCTGTTGACATTCGTCACTCATTGGTTGAGAGCTATGGCTAACATACCTGTCAACCCTCTACAGCAGGGATTCCGTCATAGCTATAAGTAATGGGGGGGGACACAGGCCCATCAGTGACAGGGGATACATCTTGGCCATAGAATGTAAAACTATGAATACACTAACAGATATCACTGTTGCATATGTGTTTTCTGAGGGGTATGGTGTGTGACAGCCAGATTCCCTATTGTCCATCAACAACCATCAATGAATAGCCAACCATTTGTCAAACATCCACATGTTTATGCCAAAAGGAACACATTCATGAGGCACACGTTCACAGTCAGCAAACATCTGTGTAATGGAGAGGTGGGATACCTACAGGGAACATATACTACAGCAGGTTTGCATTGCTGTCTGTCTTTGTGGCACACTGCTGCTGCAGGACTGTCCCCATATAGTTGTAATATCACACATCTATTTGTCCGACAGTGGCTGTATAGCATATTAGTGTGAGTTTGCCCACAGGGGACACACCACAGTAGACTGCATTGATGGGTGTAGAGACATACAGCAGAATCTGTCATGGCACACAGGGACATATCCAGTATTGCTACTATCTTGGTGATAGCCACACATGTAGTGTGTTGATACACTGTGGGATATGATGTGTGAGGGAGTGGTGGATAGTGCAGGCTGTATTGGTTGTGCAGGCTCTGTACATAGTGGATGTCCATGTGTCTGATCCTGTAATGTGTCCCCCTCTTGTTGTCTTTCAGGAACAATGTATCGAAGGAAGCATCCATCATTCACAGCTGTTGAGAATGCTGTTATCCTGGATGGCCTGCATCATCACATTCTGCTTTCAAGGGGTCACCAACATCATGATCAGTGTGCAGCATTGTGGTGTAACCTTGTCAGAGTGGTTAACCAAAGTGGACATCAGGAAAGGACCTATGAGCAGGTCCAACACAGGGTCACAGATATGCTCAATGCTGCACATCAAAGGGCAGCTGCTGTGGCCAGGGATCATGCTGCCACTGGTGGAAGGCCTGCAACAGAACAATCATTCACAGCCACAGAGGAATTCCTGGCAAACCTAGAATCAACCATGAGCTCCCAGACATCCATCACCCCATACATCCTGGAGGTGGGTGCCACAGCATCCAAAACAGAGGAGTGTCCAGGTAAGCTTACTTTGTTCACCATTGTAATACTGTATCAGTCATTGTGACAGGCTCTGCATACCAGTACATGGGTGCCAGGTCTATCTGCATGGGGGGGGGGGGTTATTTTAATGCACAGTTATGCACATACGTAGAATTTCAGCTATGTAGGCAGCATCACATTAGCTGCTATACATATGGATATATGCACATATTACCCTCTAACAGTGCAACATTTGGTATTGCTGACAATCCCTCTTCCTCACATTTTCATAGGTATGTCAGGTGTGGCTGACGTCTGTGGTACTGTACCTGGTAAGTGTGATGCCATTGTTTTACAGCTTATATATACCATATGAACTTTAAGGACTGCCATTTAGGCCAAGGCACAACTTTTATGCTTCTCCAGAGTGGAATAGTTGCATGTTTCATATCAGTGCAGTTGACTACAGTGCATACAGTGGATAATCACAGCTGCGTATTTGTACAGACACTAATACATTTGCACTTCTAATCATGAAGAAGTATGCAGCCTGCTATACAGGAGGCAATGACTCCAGGATGCCTGTTCAGTCACTATAAGAAGATGGTACATACCTGCGGCAGTGATTCTACAGCAGGCATATCATTCCCAGGATAGGTGTACTGGGTATTATGTGTAGTTCTGTCACATACACTGTCATATTGTGTAGCCCACATGTATAGTATACTGGCAACATTCACTGGATGTAGCTGAAGTGAATATTAGAAAGGGCCTTTCTTGTCTGTATGTTGTTGTGTGTTTGTGTGTTGTGCATGCGATCAGTGGTGAGGAGATGTGTGACTGGTAATACAGTTGTGGTTCCTCATCTGTATGACTCTGTGTGGATTACCATACATAATAATAGTGCAGGTGTTAATGAACTGATTTTGTCTTCCTCCTCACAGGTGAATGGGGGGGGGGGTTAGAGTCTGTCCCCACACAACCTGATGTCACTGTCCCATTGGGCTCTGAGAATGACGGTGACCATAGTGAGGCACAGGTGGGGTTGTCAGGGGCTGAATCTGTCCCAGAGGTTGACATTCCTCTTTTGCCCCTATTTTCCCCACACACAGTTAGTATGCCCACACATACCCAGTCCCCTGAGGCCACAGATATTGGACAATAACATGGTGTCGATATTGAACACGACAGTGTGACAACTACGGCATCAGTGAGTGCAGACATTGGCCATAGCCAGACAGCTGGCAAGATCCCATACACGCAGGTTGACAGGGGTACTCAAAGGAGGACTGCTGTCCATTCACCTCCCGTCAGAGGTGTCACATCAAGGGTCACTCGCAGCATGTTTCGGGCCTTCATGGTGGAACAGGCACATATCACCGAACGCAACACCAGATGAATGCTCAGGGTCATAGATACAGCACAGTCTGATATCTGTAATTGCCTACACTGCATTGGTGACACCATGGATCATTTCACTGATGTAGTGAACAGATGGTGGACTGAGACAGCGTCTGTCTTTGCCCACACATTGAATGTGCTGGAACATCTAGTTGGGGTAGGGCATTGTCTGGGCACACTCATGTCCCTGTGGTGGCAGTACCTCCAGCCCTACAGAGGGAAGTGTACTGTCTACACCACAACATGGTAGGCCATGGGCACGTGGTCTTGGGTGGTCCCGTGGTGGACATGGGCCCAGCAGACAGCAGTCACCATCAGGTATTAGGACTGCCTCCGACCTTGGGTGTGGTGGTGCCACTACCACTCCTGACAGAGCAAGTTCCCGTGTTCATGGCTGGAGACGGTGAATTGTCCACTCTGCCATGTACAGTCCACAGCTGTCCAACATACGCATGTGTAGGGCTAGCACTGGCTTGATTGGGTACACTTGCACCCTCAAACCTCTTTGTCACATACAGGTCACCTACAGACACACATGGCACCTCTACATGGCACATATGACCAGCACCCCTTCCTGACACACACACATGCTGCCAACTGTATGGCACAGCCTAGGCCTCTGGCACCCCCACATCACACCCTGTGCATTTGATAATACCTGCACCACATCCCTGCAATCTATGCCATCGATGCAGATACATGCAAATATGTGTCTGATGCACAGGGTGACTATATTACTTTCCCTATAGTTGTGTAGTGCAGTATTGTTATACCATTGCAGGTGTTGTGGGTCATGACAGGTACTGGTGCTGGCATGTGTCATGACTACACAGCAAACCTTGTGTATCTTAGGTGCCTGATGTTAGACTGGTGGCAGTGTGACAGAATAACAGGAGTATCATGGACCTGTGTATGTCTGTTCCAGGGGTTTGAGTGGTTATTCTATGGACACATGGCAGTGGTATAGCAGCATAGGATGGCATGGCAGCACAGCAGAAATATGATGTCAGCAAGGTATGGCAGTATTTGTGCAATTTTCCCTAGGTGCATATGTGTAGACGGTCATGTGTGGGACAATGGGGGCAGCTGGCATAATTATGCATTCATACTTTATGAGATGGTATGCTACCCTTTATACATGTCACCTGGGTTTTCTGACTTTACAAACCTAGATGGTGGCAGACATCAGTGATGCCTATATAGGACTTGGAGCTTGTCACTGGGCTGTAAAATGCATAACCATTGCATAGAAATAGCCCATATGGGCATGTCTGCAGTGATACTAGGGATGTAACTGTAACCACACACATGGACACACATACAGAGCTGGCCAGTGGTAGACTAGAACCCCTACTTATGTACTATTACACACTACAGCTCACAGTAGTTATTGCATGTGCCACAGAGTTTGAGTTTGGACTCTCAGCTAGTACGTGTAAGGTGGATGACATCAGCAGCCCCTAGCATTCTCTCAGTTAAAATTATGAAGTCTGTACTTCAATGGTGCAGAGTATGGGGGAAAAAAATCAGATTATAGAGTGTATGCATACTTTATAGTGCTCTGCTGAAGAAGCAGCCTGTGTGATTAGCTAACTATGATGCATTCCTCCTGCCAAGTACATCACTGAGGGATTGGAATGGCCCAGTTTAAGTGGGACAGGGGTCATTAGTGATTTATATATGATTGGCTTTCTCAGCCAATTTCTTTTTTTTTCTTTTTTTGACAGCCTTCTTGCTAAGCACTGTGGGATGACTTGCAAACCCGTGCTGCAGGTATAAACAATGCTCAGCAGTCAGTAGACACACCCCCATGTAGGGGAACACTGAGCATAGCTCAAACCAGCTTAAACACATGCCTCAAGGCTAAAAAATGCTTAGCAGGCACTGGACACCTCCTCCGTGCTCAAATCAGCTTAGCGGCGCACCAACAGGCGCCACTGAGCTCTAAAGTGCTTGAAGACATTGAGACACACCCCCTTATGATGTCAGCTACATCTTCGCTGGACATCAACATGGTTCTGGGGCTGCACAGGTTTCATCTGCGGGCATGGATACCAATTTTTGTTATTCAGTAACCCCAGTTAATTTACATACAGATCCGTGTACACAACCTGGATACTACACTATTCCAGACCCTGCCTCCTTAGTAACCACAGACATCTAATATTGTACATACTCCATGCAAGGCCCTATAATGCATTACTGTCGCATATTTTATTTTTTCCCTTTTTACACTTTTAATTATTTTATTTATTTATTTTTTGCATAATGGCATGTTTGCTCACTGCTGCATGCCACGCAAGTATAATATAGGTATTAAAAAAATATTTTAAATATTTTGTCATTACATTTTGGATATACAGGGCATAGATTTGCACATATCTGTTTCTGCTTTGCTATTTCTGACCTTCTCACAGGGCGTTTACAGCCCCTGTTTACTTTTTCATGTCATGTACACGGAAATTTTCCCTGTACATGTCTGACACCAACATGGGATCTGCATGATTACCTAGCTGTTTTACTGGTTCACTCTACACCCTCATTTGCATACAGTTCACCTGCTTATGAGGTGATTTGCATGCCACAGACATGTCTGTGTTAGCATGCTCATGCAAGCCCCTCAGCTCTGTTTACTGGATTGCACGCCTGCTTACTTCTGTGTAAGCTCCATGCCACTATGCCTACATGAAAAACTTATCAGTGTAGACTTTATTGCATTCCCCTCCTTACATATTTAGTTATCAATCATCACAGTGCATATAGGTGTAGCTTCCCATCTCCTTTTTCCTCCTTCTCACTTGAAGCACCCGCATGCCACAGTGCCTATAGGATACTCTCTGGATTGACCTGAGTGCTGTAGTTAATATGCACATAACTCCTCCATTCCCATTTGAGTTAGGAATGTTATATATGTATCAAAACTGGAATGTTAGGAGACAGCAGTAAACTCAGCACCCTATTTTCATATGCCAAGCCCACACACTCCATTCAGGTATTAGCTGTAGCACCCATTCTATCTCAGCCCCACCATCCCAGCCCCCTACTCATACTGCCCCTGAAAACAGCATCATACTGATTGTTACATTCATAATAACATTGCTAGTAACTGTGCATGCCAGGGAATGGAACATGCTAGACATTGTGTTCCTAAAGAAATTACTGTCACTTCATGTCAAGTTTTACCACCAGTGATGTGCAGTGATCATATGATTAAAAAGGTTAATTTGTTGCTAGATAATTCTGCCAAACTGAAATCTAAATCAATGCACAGAAGGTTAATAACCGATTATACGGAAACAAAACAGTCACTATGTAAAACTAAGTGGAGTGATGTGTTTACTGGAAAACTGCAGAAGGAATATAGAAAGTTTTGAAAGAGAAGTTATTTGAATGCAAAAAAATAAAATAAATGTTTAACATCAGGATCTAGGCACACAATGTCAAGAAGGTATATTTCCATAAGGCCAAGATACTTGATTAAGGTGAAAAACAAAAAAATATAAGAAATGGGAAAAAAGGGGTCAAACTACAACTTTGAAAACTGAAATAAACAAGTTGCATAAACAAATTAAGAATATTGTGAGACAAGATCAAGAAAATTTTGAAGAACATTTATATAAAGATGCTGAGCATAATAGGAAACCATTTTATAGATACATAAGACGTGGAAGGAGTAAAGACATACAATTTGATAAACTGTATGTAGATTTGAAAATGTATTCTCAGACACAACAAAATATTAATATATTTATACAATCTTATGCAAAATATGTTGGCTCCACAAAGGGGGTGATACGTTGTCCTAGTGACACCCAGGTAACCTCAGACACTGAAATCAAATTTGATTATATTGAAAAAGAACTATGTAAACAGGATCCAAACAAAGCACAGGAAGGAGATGGAATTAGTATTAATGACCTGAGAACACTTTAGCAAGACCTTAAAGCACCATTATAGCTATATTTTACTAGGATGTATAAATATGGAGAAATTCCTCAAGACTGGAGACCTGCACTTATTAAAATCTGTCTTTAAGGGAAAGGTGGGAAGGACAAACCCAGAGTCATATAGACCATTAAGTTTACTTTCATGTTCTTAAAATATGAGAAGGTAATATTGGATAAGCTGTTGTCAGAACTGGAAAGGCTGGACTTGAAACAATATATCAACATGGATATGTTGAAAATAGATATATTACCAACTGTAACATGATGTTCTATAACAATAATATAATGACAGCTATAAATGAAACATTGTGCCGTGATGTCATTTATATAGATTTATCTTCAGCATTTGACAAGGTCATCAGTAAATTAGAACAACCAGGTATTGATGTACTCTTGATAAGAAGAATAGCTGGATGGCTTACAAATAGGACATGGCAAGTATCATACAGCAATTGGACAACTGAAATTCTTGGTTACAGTCAGGATGTCCACCAGGGCTGTTCTAGACTCATACTTGTTTAGATTGTATCTTTCAGATTTATCTTTTTCATCTGAGGTGTTCTACAGTCTGCATGCAGATTACTTGAAAGTGGTAAACTGATTACATGTGTTACAGATAGGGTATGTCTGCAAAAAGCTTGACTAAATTGACTATTTGGGGACAGGAGAATAATAAGCTGATAAATACATCAAAAACTAAGCATATGAGAGTTGGGAGACATAAACTGAAGGGTGAATATTTGATAGCACATAGTGATTGAAACTGTAGATTAATTTAAGGACCTGTTTATATGGGTAGCTCTAGCTTTGGGTTTTTTTAATTATATCAGTCAATTGGTTAATAATAGTTATAGAACTATTGGTTGTATAAAAAGATTTATAAAGTCTATGAAATCAGAAATGATGCAGTCTTTCTTTGTTAGTTACATTAGACACAGAGGTGGATATAGAATAGCAATATGAAAACCTTATAAGAAAAAAGCATAAGTAAACTGGAAAGAGTACAGCAGAAATATACCAAAGGCATCCACGGATGTGAAAATATCTGAACTTGTACAGTGTCTCATATAGTATATATATATATATATATATATATATATATATATATATATATATATTTAAGAGGAGAGATTATTTGGGTATTTAGGACTTTTATTGACGACTACCTCTAGGAATGCTTGGGGTTATCAAAAAGTAGCAGAGTCATCAGACAACCTATGTATACAATTATATAGGAATGAGATGTGTACTAATTGGTTCTCTGAGATAGTAGCTGATGCATGGAATAGACCAGCAAATTACATTAAAGCAAGCACTAGTTTAGATATTTTTAAGAACAACCTGGACACCTATTATGGGAACAAGTGTTTTGGTATCATTGGCAAACTAGAAGAGCATTAATGCCTGTGCTTGAAATATTTGTATTTTTGTATGTATCTATGTATGTATGCATGCCCCTATAATCATAAAAAATAGCTCTAAGCATCTCTGCAACATATTTCATCACATAATTTCTAAATTCTATAAAAATTACAAGAGTCCTACTAAAATGGAGCAAGATTATTGTAATCACACTTTACTCATTTACAAACAACTGTTGTATACCCTACCTATGGTGCACAAGAGATATGTGGTAGGTTCACTTGTGCAGTATACCCAACTGTAGTGCACAAGAGAGATATGGCAGGTTCACTTGTGTGGTATACTCTAACTGTGGTGCACAAGAGAGATGTGGTAGGTTTACTTGTGCTGTATACCCTAAGTGTAGTGTACAAGAGAGATTTGGTAGGTTCACTTGTGCAGTATACCCAACTGTATCACACAAGAGAGATGTGGTAAGTTCACTTGTGCTGTATACCCTAATTATGGTGCACAAGAGAGATGTGGTAGGTTCACTTGTGCAGTATACCCAACTGTAGTGCACAAGAGAGATATGGTAGGTTCACTTGTGCATTAGTTATACCCTAACTGTGGTGCACAAGAGAGATGTGGTAGGTTCACCTGTGCTGTATACTGTAAATGTAGTGTACAAGAGAGATGTGGTAGGTACACTTGTGCAGTATACCTTAACTGTGGTGTACAAGAGAGATGTGGTAGGTTCACTTATGTAGACAAAGTTGTGACAATGCCAACAATTTGACATATGACAGAACCCCCACTACCATGACTATTAAAGAGCTTAACCAGTGCCTGATAGGTAGGGAAGTGAAAGACACCCTCTGCAATGCAAGTCACATGGTCCTCACTCTATCTGCGCTGTGGGACTGCTGTAATTGCAGGGGCTTTCTATCAGTTTATGGGTATTATGCTATGCATATCCCAGTGTCCTGCATCAGGAATACTGAGTGCATCTGTCCCTACACTGCTTATGTTTGGTGGCCAGTGGCATTGCACCTGACATCTTCGTTCACTGCTGTATACACATCATACCACGTCCTCAATATGGGGATACATTGTGCCACATGCAACTTGCAAACAGCCCGCAAGATTACATTTTTGGTGTATAGTCTAGAAAAGTAGTATGGTGTACTGTGTTACAGACAGGTCTAACAGAAGAAGGTCTTTCCATAGCACAAACACTGCCCCACAAATGTGCATGACCTGTATGGTGCATAGTAGTTAATGTCCTAATTTAGGCAACAGCCTGCCACTTGCCACTGTTCCACATTCCTGTTTTGACATAGTGGCTGGCAGTATTGGATGCCTGTTCAGATATTGAATGTACACTGTGGATGAAGTAACTGATACCAGTAGAGCAGAGCTCTCAGTCTCGGTAACACCATCCCCCACTTTTGATGGTATCGTGATCAGATGCTGACACACACACACACACACACACACACACACACACACACACACACACACACACACACACACACACATGTGTGATCTTTCTCATCCCCTGTCGGACATGCAGTGCAGCTGAAATAGTGGCTGTATCATTCTTATTGTTGGCAACAAGTTCATATACCAAGTGTATGTCCAGTTCTACCTGCTCTTTTAAGTCAGCCATCAACACAGCTGACTATGCTCACAACTCTACTGGGATGTAAATTATTGCTCTCATGCCATTCAGCATAATGTACTGGTAACATCTAATGCTCCACCAGCATGCAAGGGCAAATGGAAATTAACATTAGAGTACATGTATTCCATAGACAGCCCATTTACTGACAAGTAACATAACTGCTTTACAGTACCAGGTATATCTGCATCTACAGACACATTCTGGAGATTTTTCCCTGCACTGATGTTGTCACTGATGCAAATGTAATAGACCTCGCCTACGGCTGTAGAACTGGCTGGTGCACAGAAAACCCTATATGTACCTACTGAAGCAGTCAAAGAGTTTGTAATATTTATACAGAATGTCAGTGATGTGTCTGTGCTGCATTCTACTGAAGCACCTGGATGACTCTCATATACTTTCTTTGGAACAAATCCCTGCCTGATGGGCTGTCTCACTCTTGGATTCTCTAATATACAAAATGAAGTGGACTCGTCTCCAAAGCAAATAAACTGACACAAATTATTCAACAGCATGTAATGTGGACCAGGTTGGTGGATTATAGAAACACACTTAATTTTCTCAGCAGCCATGGCTTCTACTTGAAACTGTTCACCAGGAAAAGAGAGGAACTTCTCACCTGGTATGAGATGTGGTACCTAACTAGGCCTAGCATAGGTGGATTCATTTTTTAATTGCCCCATACCAATTCTTGGCATGCCCATTCATGAATCTGAGTCCACAAATGGCAGGCTTGCACCATTTATAAGTAAAATCATCAAGTGTATTGATATTGAGTCATTTGTATCACAGGTACTCACTGTGTACCTGCATTGTACTCCAACCAAGTGGTCAATATGTGTTCCCTTACAACCTGCATGAAGGTGATAGTCTGCTTAACTTTAAAGTCATGATTGGATCTATACTGCCTTGATGTGTAAGATTCTGATGTGATGTACCTGTGGGGTCAATGAGTTTCGATATCCCCGTAATTACTGTGCATTAGCTGATTTATAAGTCAGCACTCACAATTGTAACACTAGGTATGTGTCTGCAGTATACATGCCTGCTACACTTGTCAGTACAAAAGCGGTGGTATCAGACACATAAAGAACAAGTGCTGTCACTCCTGTAGAACAAAGGTATCAACAACACTTACCTAAATAACTGGCACGTCCAAGGACTGGGCAGCCATGTAGAGACACTTTCCAGCATGCACTGGAATTTGATGTTGCTTTTCATGTGCTGCAGATGAGTTCAGTAGCATAGTGAGCGAGCAGGCTTTTGTCATGCAGTACCATTTGACATACATATACAAAATTGCATAAGAAAAACTCATCAAAGACTAGGGATGCTTTACAGAGTCAAAAACTTTCTCACTGACACAACTAAAACTACACTTGCCACTACTTATCTCTCCCCCACTCTTCTATATGGCGATGCTATCCTTACTAACCTCCAAGCTTCATAAAAATGAAAACTTGAAAAATACTATAACAAAGTTGCTAAAGTTGCAGCACATACCCCTTTCAGAACCCACTATTGTACAGCACTGAAAAGCCTTTATTGGTTAGAACTGCCACATCAACTAACATATACACATCTTCTTACCACCTATAAAATTATCCAGCATCCATCTGCCTGTCCAGCTCTAAAACACTTTCTACACAACTATGTTCTCAGTTGGTCATTGCAATCCAGTGACCAAAACCTCCTGTCTGTCTACAAACTTAGCAAATCCGCTGGGCATTGTCTGTAGTCGTACAAGGTTGCTAAGGAACTCCTTACCTGCATCCACCAGGTCTATGCCCTCCCTCTCATCTTTCAAAACCACACTGAGACTTCCTAGCTAAAATCCGGCTCTGTTCTTGCTGAAAACCAGGATAAACTATATCTCTAAATCTGAGCAAGTACCTTTTCATTCCTTATACCTCCGTACTCGCCATTCTTCATTTATTTACTTACTGCTATCAAATTATCTTGCCTGACTATCTCTCTAAATATACCATAAGCCTATTTTCCCTCACTTCATATCGCAGTACTATTTCTATTAGACTAATTTACCTTTCATTTCTCTACAAGCTGTCTAAATTTCTTTAAATATTAAATGATTGTCATATACCTTGTATAGATTCTTAACCAATGTTTTTATAATGTCCAGTTTGTTATAATTATTTAAATTGCATATGTTTTTGTTTTAGTTTTGAAAATTGTAAAATTATTGTTCTTAAAATGTTTCATAATAATTTGGAGCTTTCTCCCTGGGCCTCCACTGAAAATGGGCTTCTACCCAGTCAGGACTTTCCTGTCATTCAAATGTCAATAAATGAATAAATAAATAAATATTATCCCATGCTGTCAGCAGCATACATAATGTATCTTTAAGGTCACACTATAGTAGTAGTACTGAAGCCTCAAACACCTCATCTCGTTTGTATTCAAGCATCCACATGCAATAAAAAAACATTGTCGTAGTATTGTCTCACAACTGAATAGGAAAAAAACATTTAACTCTTTGCTGGGGATTGAACTTAGGGTATCCTGCACACTTTGTGGTTATCACTACCGCTGGACCAACATGGTGTCCCTCACAGTTGTGGACCTGATTTCCCCTAAAAAGATATTTGCTCGCTGGAACCACCAATATAGTGACTTTTTCTTGTTTCTTTGTTCTGCTAGTGCTGAGTGTGTTATAGATACGGTTTTCCTTTAGTTTTGATATCTATTTCGGTTATGCACTATCGAGTGTGCAACATTTAAGATGTCTTACTATAGTACTAACAATTCTACTAATTCCTATCACTGTTGCTGTGTTCACTGTAGTGTCCATAAAACTCCCTGCCAAACAATGCAATCAGATACATTTATATTACCACAAGTACATATTTTCTAAGTTACAACTTCCTTCCCTGACAAACATCACTACCGCTGGACCAACATGGTGTCCCTCACAGTTGTGGACCTGATTTCCCCTAAAAAGATATTTGCTCGCTGGAACCACCAATATAGTGACTTTTTCTTGTTTCTTTGTTCTGCTAGTGCTGAGTGTGTTATAGATTCGGTTTTCCTTTAGTTTTGATATCTATTTCGGTTATGCACTATCGAGTGTGCAACATTTAAGATGTCTTACTATAGTACTAACAATTCTACTAATTCCTATCACTGTTGCTGTGTTCACTGTAGTGTCCATAAAACTCCCTGCCAAACAATGCAATCAGATACATTTATATTACCACAAGTACATATTTTCTAAGTTACAACTTCCTTCCCTGACAAACAATATAAACAGACACCTTTACATCACCACAAACACATAATTCTGAGGTTCAACTTCCAAAAATATAAGACGGCATAAAGCTGAGTAACCCGCTACAGTACTGTAACTAAAATATATCAATTTATTTTTCTGTAGCAGCCATCAATTTTTCAGGGGCCAGCTGTGTGAATTCTAGAATGACAATTCTTCCAAATGGGTCAATACAAGGGGAACTTCATATTCCCTTTGCTTCAGCAACCCCAGGGTTGATTATAATAGCAGTAGGGGTGCAGGAAACATGCTCCCTGCATGGGGATTGTAGGGAAAGCTAGTCTCCCCCCACACAGAAAATGCAAACTCAATTAAAAGTGTTGATGACCTGGATTTAGATGGGTTTTGCATTTCACACAGCTGACATCAATATGTTTTATTCTTCTGAAAATATGCACAGATCTTCTCAGTGCAATATTGAGTAAAAACCTGTTTAGTGAGCACATTTAAGACATTTAATTTAATGTATTCATTTTTAGCTAAATAAGTGAGCCTTTCTAGTCACAACCAGGACCACTAAGACAAGGGTTTATGTGGTCACTTTTAAAGTAGGCAATCAACATAACCTGTTAGGCATATTGTTGAGAGATGCTAATTCATGACTGAATTTGGTTAAAATGACTTTGCTCTGGACTGCCCTTGGACAGGTCAGATAGTGTTGTCTCTTTCCTGTATAAACCTAGAACTTAGATAACCCGATGGTATAACCCCTGAGGAAATGCTTTTGACCCTTGTGGCATGTCCATGAGACATTACAGCACATCAAATGAGAGTCTGGCCTCTGTAGTAGCCTGGATTACCAGTTTAATACTTCTGACTCCATGCCATGTCCCAGGCCAAGTCAACATTAATGAGTGGCATGCGATTACACACCACTGCTTGGCTTTATACAACTTTTACAGGATTATTTCAGAGGCGTGTTGATTTGCTTTGTGTATGTTCCTTCATGTTCTTTATATACTACTTGAATCCTGCAATGCAGGGTTAGGTTTGCACACTCATAAGCACTGACATTTGTTCATGGATGTAGCATGTCTACAGTCTATAGTATTGATAGTACTGTTGACACAAGTTATGAAAAGCGTGCATTTTGCAGATGTCATTTTTAGTAGATGGTGGCTTATGAGCTCTAGTACCTACTTTACCTTATTTGGGAAAATGCTGCACTTTGGCCTATGATTTCTTTGTATTCTGAAGTAGGAATTGAAGAGTATCTAGGTAAACTGAGCGATATACCTGCAATCTCATCCACCTGGTGGAATCTCAGTATGGCTATCTTTCTCTGGAACTGCTTTAGGACGTTGAGGTGCTGACAGGATGTTGGCGTATGTGATATTCTGCAAAACAGGAAACAATCCAACAGCTGCAGTAATGACCCACACTGGTACTGATTTTGGTTATCTTTTGTAGCCTGAGTATTGCTGTACAACATAGCCATATTGTAGATCAGAGTGCAAGTGATGTGTGTGCTATATCTTTTAAAAGCATGTCAAGGCTATAGTGCACATATAAATCTCAGACATATGGAATCCCTAGTGCCATTTTAAAAGAATAGCCAGGGAGAGAGCATGCATGATCGCAGCTGTTAGTTTGTATACAAGTTACTTAAGTTAAAGTCAGTAATCTTCTATAGTGATGTGTTTGTATAAAATAAAGCTGCTTGAACAGAACCCACAAAGACTCTTCTATTGTGTCCAAGCTAGGAGAGCAACATGGTGTCAGAACTGGGATTGCAGAGAGTAATATTCAGATCCATGAAGTACAGAGAGGACAGTGAAGGTAAAACTGAGAGAAAAAAGCGCAAAAAGAGCCAGAAAAGAATAAAGGTAATGAGAAATAGCACAAACTGTTTATTTGATAGAAAAGACAAAAAGGGGCATTGCAAGGGCACAAACCACATTATTAAGCAAGCGGAAGACACGAAAAGTTTGTTAATGGAAGGAAATGTTTAAAATAAAGGTATTTGTTGAAACAATTAACATTAAAGCAAAATGAGTATGTTTAAGGCAAACACAAGTATGTTTAAAGTAAGACGAGTGTATCTAAGACAAAACTGGGCATGTTTAGACTAAAACAAGCACAAGAAAAGTACATTGGGCATGAAAAGGGCTTAAATGAGCAAAACAAGCATAATAAGGGCAAAAAGGGCACATTAAGCAAAAATAAAGCAAGGCGACTGCATGTGTTTTGGCAAAGTGCTGTGTTTTGGCATAACTATGGCTTCATATTGTATCAGGGGCATAACTAAAGTTATTCAAAGTATCTCAAAGTGTGTACAAGTGCTTACAGAGTGTGCTTATTACTGTGCATGTATTTCAGAGTTTATTGTATGCAAAGTGCAACATTTCGTCAAATGCAGTCAAAGTATAGCCATTTGGAAAAGTTTCTTGTGCTGGGTGTGTCTATTCGCAAAGTGCCGCCATTACAGAGTGTTTCTCGTTTTGTAAAGAGTTGCCTAGCAAGCAATTCTGGGGACATTTCAGTGTGTTGTATCCAGTTATTCACAAAGTGCAATTACTCTGAAGTGTTATTGAGTTTGGGCAAGAAATATCCAATTTATTTGCATTGTGCTGTTATTTGATATGTTTCTTACACTGATGAGAGGTGATTTCTTGCAAAAGACAACATTACAAGAGTATTACAGTACCCGAGAGTTGTTCAGTCGCATCCTAAAGTTGTTGAAATGTTTCTTAAAATGATGATAAACAACTTTAGCAAAGTGATGATAAATTACTTTAGCCTTTCCAACGATATCTCAAAAGTTTAAAGTGCCTGAGAAATTTATTTTAGACAGTGCAGTGGAGCAGCGGTAGCATTGTCGCCTCACAGCAAGAGGTTCTCTGGTTTGATTCTTGGCTGGGGTACCTTCTATGTGGAGTCTGCATGTCGTTCATATGTGTTTCCTCCAAGTACTCCGGTTTCCTCCACATTACAAAGACATGCATCTGGAGAATTTTCCCCAGGCCTCCACTGAAAATCGGCTTTGTTCCAAGTCAGACTTTCTCAGTAAACAAAATGTTATATAAATAAGTCCAGTTATTCAAAGGTAGTATGAGTTTGTCCATTAGAATAATTTCAAAGAGCCCAAAAGGTATAAATTCAGAAGCCCAAAGGCACTGGCATAAGTTTCTGGCATATGTGTATGTTTGTGCTTATTTCTAAATCCTTCACTAGTATGTGGAAATATATGGCAGATGGATTTTGAAAGCCCCTATCACTTGTATTTGATCAGAATATTGCAGAGAAGTGGAGAATATTTGAGCAAGATTATGATATTCTTATACAAGCAGCTTATGCAGATAAAGGTGCACGCACCAAGGCATTGATTTTGCTAAACCTAGCTGGGTCAGACGCTATAGAAAGAGAGCATTCATTTGTGTATGCACCAGCAGTATATGAAGGAAAAGTTGAAAACCGTCATATTGTTGTACAGGCTGAATCAAGGGAAGCCCCGAGTGTTTGAAGCGCAAGTTCAGAGAAATGTGTTACCCCCAGACAAATATTACATTACTGAGGCATTTATTTTACACAAGAGATCAGAAACCAGGGGAAACATTTGCATTTTATCTAACTGACTTGAGAAACAGAGCTAAAATGTGTTGGTTTGGTGACTTAAAAGATGAGCTGATAAAGGACAGGCTTATGTGTAGTATTAATAGTGCTGCTGTGAGAAAGATTTTACTTCATGACAGCGATTTAATGTTGAGTAAAGCCATAGAGACTTGTCAAATCCATGAGGTGACAGAAAAACACACAAGTATGCTTGCGAGTGACAAGAAAGTGGGTTTAGTTGGCTCCAGAGCACATGTAGACAGTATGTAACACGTGGCAAACAAAAGCAGGCCCAAGCACTTGGCAGCTATAGGGTTTCCAAGGAAGGCATGTAGCTTTCCAGAAAGTTCTAAAAAGGAGCATGCTCCATCTCAAGCTCAGTGCAGTAGAAGCATGAATCAGCAAAACCTAAATCTAGCTTTATTGTTAACTGTCCCAACTGTGGTGCAAGTCATGAGTCTAAAAGAGAGAAGTGCTTAGCATTTGGTCAGCAATGTCATAAGTGTAAAAAATGGAACCATTTCCAAAAGTTTTGCAAATCAAGTAAGCCTCACACAGTTGTAAAGAAAGGTTGCACAAACAAATCAAGTTGATCAAGTAGAGCCAAAGCAGTCAGCTTTCTATGTAGATGGTGTATCAGTGCTTGGTGAAAGAGCTGATGCAGTGAACTTATTAACAAGAAGTGAAGTGTTTTGTACTGTCCGGATTAATGAAAAATCCAGAGTTCAAAGTAGACACTGGTTCAAAGTGTAATGTTAAATCAGCAGATGTATATGCTAAAGTGAGAACTAATGAACAACTCACTGTGGCCCGTAGTGCGAGACTTGTTGCTTATAGAGGTGAAGAAATTCAAACAGAAAGCTTGGTAATGCTTTTATGTTATTTGGCCGAGAACTGTTACAACTTGTTATTCTATGTAGTCCGAAGACCAATGCAATCTTTATTGGGTCTCAAAGAATGAATCTGCTTTCTTTTGCTAAAGAAGTTCATCACATAAGTGCATTTCCGAGTTCTAATTTTTCAGAGGCCATTTTCTCAGAGTATGCTGATGTTTTTGATGACAAGTTAGGCAAACTTCCAGTTGTGTATTCCATGAAGTTAGGCCCAGAGGTCACTCCAGTAGTCGGACCAACAAGAGTTCAGATAGCTATGCAGGATAAAGTTAAATCTCAGTTGGATAAAATGGTGCAGCAAGGTGTGATTTGTCCAGATACAGAACCAAGTGAATGGGTGTCGTCCATGGTAGCCGCTCAGAAAAAAGGCTCAGATGAAATCAGAATTTGTATTGACCCAAGAGATCTGAACAAAGCATTAAAGATACCATATCATCCAATGCACACAGTCGAAGAAGTTGCAGCTCTAATCTGGAATGCTACTGTATTTTCTGTCTTGGATGCAAACAGTTCATTTTGGCAAGTGATCCTTGATCACAAATCCTCATGTCTAACTACTTTTGGTACTCTGTTTGGCAGATACAGATTCCTAAGGATGCCATTTGGAATAAATTCTGCAAGTGAAGTATTTTAGCATGCAATGGAGCAAATTTGTGCCATAATAGTAGATGATCTATTGGTTGGAGGCAATGGTGAAGCAAAGCATGACAGAAACCTCAAGAAAGTTTAAGACAGAGCACGTGAAGTAAACGTGAAGCTCAATCCTCTGAAGTGCAAATTCAGACTTCCAGAAGTTACATATGTAGGACATTTGTTTATGAGTACAGGCTTAAGACCAGACCCGACCAAGCAAGCAGCTACTCTTGAGATGTCAGCACCAGATAATGTGCTAGCTCTACAGCGTTTCCTAGGCATGGTCAAGTATTTAGGCATGTTTATACCAGATGTCAGTGAGTTGACAGTACCTTTAAGAGAGCTAACATGCAAAAATGTTGAATGGTCATGGTTGGAACAGCACCAGAAGGCATTTGAAGACCTCAAGCAGAAAATTGCCACCCCACGTTCTTTAAGATATTATGATGTGAACAAATCAGTTACTCTTTCCTGTGATGCTTCAAAATTTGGTCTTGGTGTAGTTATATTTCAAGAGGGCAGACTGGTAGCCTATGCATCTAGAACACTTACCCAAACTAAGATGCAGTATGCTCAAATTGAGAAGGAGCTTTTGGCAATAGTATTTACATGTTCCAAGTTTCATGATTATATTTATGGTTGAGCTATTCAGATTGAAACTGACCACCAAATTCTAGTTACTATTCTAAAGAAGCCTATGCATTCCACTCCAGCGATATTACAAAGAATGATGCTCAAATTGCAAAAGTACAATTTCAAAATGTTCTACATGAAAGGCAAATTGCTCTGTCTGGCTGATACTGCGTCCAGATTGCCTTGAAATATGGCAGAACAGCTTGATGCAGAGAATTTTGACTTTGATGTGATGTCAGTGTGTAATTTTTCCACCACTAAACTTGATGAGTTAAGAGATCACACTCAGACTGATCCAATTTTGTAAAAACTCAATCCCTATATTAATGTTGGATGGCCGTCAAAGCAATCTAGTGTACCACCTGAAGTGCAAACCTATTTTCCTTACAGAGATGAATTGTTGATGGAAGATGACATTATTTTCAAAGGTCCTAAAATTGTTGTTCCTGCTTTCTTACAACAAGAATATATGCAGATTTTGCATTGTGGTCACCCAGGATCCGCATCCACTAAGAGAACAGCAAAAGAATTAGTATTTTGGCCTTCATTAATAAAAGACATTGATAAAGTACTTTCTTCCTGTTCAGTATGCAATAGTACTAGACTGCATTTGCAAAGAGAACCACTTCAGCTAAGTCCAGTTCCTGAACTACCTTGGTCTACAATCACAACTGATATCTTTGAGTGGAACAATCAACCTTACTTGGTTTTGGTAGACTCTTATTTGAACTGGTTTGAGATTGATCTACTACCTAATCTAACATCCACTGCTGTTATTACTAAGTTGAAACATCATTTCTCAGTTCACCATAGTCCACACAAAGTTCTTTCTGACAATGGTACTCAGTTTACTAGCCAGTTGTTTCAGAAATTTGCAAAGGAATGGGACTTTGTACATAGGTTCATAGGTTCATAGGTAGGTACTAGGCTATCTGCCCGAAGGCATTTATAAGCCTAGCCAGAATGTGCTGGCTTTCACTGCCCCCTTAGATTAGTTCCCTGTCCCTCTGTACAGCAGAGCCACTGAAGTGATCCCCAGGGTAAACTTTCTGTTTCCCATCCACTCGTCAAGGTTTCTTTTGAAGAGTGTTGGCGAGGAGCTCTGCCTAATGTACATTGGGATCTTGTTCCAAAGCATGGGAAGTCTCTGGGACAGGAATCTATCCCTCCAGCATGTCCTATTTATTGTTGTGGTGAGGTTTAGATCCCTAGAGCATATGGCTCGAGGGGATAAGGTTTACTTTAGGACCATCAATTCTGGGTTGGACATGGCCTTGTATGTCAGGCAGAGATCACCTCTGAGTAGGTGGTATGCAACTGAGTACAGCTGGATTTTCTTCAGTCGAGCTGCATAGAGCATCTGTTTGAGGCCAGTGATCCTCTTGGTGAGGTACTTCTGTGGTCTTTCCAGCTGTTGCAGGTGTCTTGTAAGGTACATACCAAATGGGGCATTGTACTCTATGATGGGTCTGATGAGTGATGAGTAGAGGGGCACAATGACCTTTTTTGATCTGGATGTGAACCCATTTGTGATTAGGTGGGCCATGTAGAGGGATTTTCTAACCACTTTGACAATGTGATTATCAAAGGTGAGATTACTATCTACTTGGGTCCCCAGATCCCTTATTACATCTTCCGTATTTAGGGGACTACCACCTATGTGGTAGTTTGTGGGTACTTTGTTTTTAATCAAAGGGGATGACTATGCACTTTTTGGCATTTAGCTTGAGGCCATGATTTTGACACCAGGTATCCATCTCAATGAGACCCTTTTGAAGGATGTCTGTGTCTGCTGGAGAGTCAATTATAGCCCCTAGTTTGCAGTCGTCTGTGAACTTGGTCAGCCATAGTTCTTCTGTGCTTGCCTGTACCTCTGAGAAGTAAATGCCGAACAGGAGGGGTCCTAGGACTGAGCCCTGGGGAATGCCACTTGTAACTGGTTTAGAGTCGGACCTAGCTCCCGCAACTCTCACCATGTGGGTTCTGTCCATGAGCCAGCTGGCAACCCATCTTGTGACATAGGGGTTTATGTTCAGGCTGGTGAGCTTGTCTATAATGCCAGAATGGGGAATGTGTCGAAGACCTTAGCGAAGTCTAGGTAGGCTGTGTGTACCACCTTTCCCTTGTCTACAGCCTTGATAACTAATGTTGCTAATAGTCCTGAATATCCTCAGTCCAATGGTCTAGCTGAATGTGCAGTGCAGAGTGCAAAGCAATTACTTGAAAGGTCAAAGCTTGACAATACCAATGTGTTCTTGAATTTGCTTAATCTCAGAAACATTCCCTGTGATGATATTCTTGGCTCACCTGCTCAAAGACTACTTTCCAGACAAACTAGAACTACACTACCCATTACAATCAGTTTATTGAAGCCTAAACCTAAGAACAATAAAACCATCAAGGCTCAGATGTTTAAGAAGCATAATGTCCAGAAATCTAGTTATGACAGATCGAACAGATTACTTCATCTGTTGAGGGAAGGAGAGATGGTATGAATCCAGACAACAAAAGGTTTTGATTGAATTGGACAGATTACAGGCATCTGTGCCAAGCTGAGATCCTACCTGGTAGACTCCGAGGGTGTGGAGTATAGGAAGAACCGTAGACATGTTCTTCCTGTACCAGAATCATCATCACCATCACAACATTGTATTTGTGATGCAGACTCCAAATCTAGGAGTGAATCAGACACTGTTTCCATACTAGAATGTGTTCAAAATTCTGATTCCATTCCAGAAAATGTTCTGAATATTCCACAGGTCAAACATTTTACACAGACAGTTCCAGTTGCTAAAGCTAATTCCCAGTTTTATATCACATGATATAGATAAATATCTAAGCCGAGTGTAAAATACGCAACAACATGGACTTGATTGTGTGTGCCTGTACACACACACACACACACACATATATATATATGTGTGTGTGTGTGTGTGTGTGTGTGTGTGTGTGTGTGTGTGTGTGTGTGTGTGTGTGTGTATGTGTGTACTTAGCATTGCATAATGCATGACAAAGAATTACCTGTGATATATGCATGCCAAATAGACTCATAACATTGCATGATCTATTTCTCAAAGAGGAAGGATGTAGATCATAGTGTTTGTGATATGTGCTGTATTTTTAAGAAGCATGTTAAAGACTGTATGTGCATGTATAAATTCCAGACACGTGCAATCCCTAGTGCCATTTTGAAAGAGCAGCCAGAGTGAGCATGCATTATTGCAGTTAATTTGTATACAAGTTACTTAAGTTAAAGTCAGTAAACTTATATAGTGAAGTGTTTGCATAAAATAAAACTGCTTGAACAGAACCCATGAAGACTCTTTTACTGTGTCCTATATAGGAGAGTAACACATATGTGGTACCGTTTATTGTAGTTCATATGTATTATGACAAATTGCTTAAAGGTAGGCATAAATATGTATTAATTTCGGTATTCTGCAAGTAGTTTATGTAATAATCAATGTAGTCTCAGAATGTTTCACAGTGAACATGACAACACTGTATGAAACACTGTAAGATGGATCTGCACAACACATCATGCAATGATCACAGTTTTAGACTACAGTTTCTTCTTCCCTGCTGTACAGCATAGCTGGTAGTAGATAGGTCCAAATCTGAGGGTAGGCTTTCAAATTTTAGCACAGGCAGGGTGTGGGATATGTGGCAACTTTAAGAATGGCATATTCAACATTTTAAAATGAATTAAGTAATGAATCTGTATATTAATGAGTACACTGTTACACTCTTGATGAGTTTGCCATGACTAACTAAACCAATTCCATCAATCATGTTTGAAAGAAAGGTTTTTAGCTTATCTTGAGGTTGTATGATCTCAAAGTAGGTTATAATAGTTAAAGGGATGAAGGGAGGAAAGCCATCTTTGTTGTGTGTGTGTGTGTGTGTGTGTGTGTGTGTGTGTGTGTGTGTGTGTGTGTGTGTGTGTGTGTGTGTGAGGGGGGGGGGGCGACTTGCCCTCACTTCATCAAGTAATTCTTTCAATCCCTCATTACAGCCGAGTGACTCCTACAGGCGTTTCTGCAGTTACCTCCTACTGCTCCTCTAGGCGTCAAATATTTCCTGTTCATATTTGCATTAATAATTCCAAACTCATGCTACACACAAGGCATCAGAATATTTTATCTTGAAACATATATGATGGCAAACATAATTGTATCGATATATGACCTCTGTCAATAAGTATTTGTTAGAACTGTAAGGTGATAATGTCATTTTTTAAAGGCTGAAGCCACACCCACTGGGAGTTAAAGGTACACACTCAAAAGAGCCCTATTGGAGGGAATAAGTTAATGGAACAGTTTCGACTGTGCGGCATTCACTGAAAAGTGCTTTGTGGTACTATATTTCTACTGCTATACCATTTCAGGTTAATGTTGTCAGTGTGTGTGTGTGTGTGTGTGTGTGTGTGTGTGTGTGTGTGTGTGTGTGTGTGTGAGAGAGATCTGAGTAGCACTAACAGCATTTAGCAGACTCTTAATGATATGTACTCTTTTCATTCAGCAGAAAGTTCCAGAAACATGATAGGTGTAGGGATGATGCTTGACCTGTTGGGTGGAGTACATTGGGAAGGATTCCTTTAGAAACAGTTCCTTTTCAATGCCTTTGAAATTGCAAGGACTGTGAATGTGATAATTGGAATAGTGGAATAACCAGTGTAGATATGGGAAGGATACATACTAAGTCAGAGGTTGTGATACTCTACAAACTCTACAACAGAAGAAAACTGTTGCAAAAAGAGTAAAATCCCATGACTGGAGGAGCTCCCTGGTCAGCCTCAGTAAGAAGCTGAGATCCCTCATAAAATCCTCCAAAGCTAATTACGAAAACAAAATTGCCACTGACTCTAAAGACAACCACAAAGCATTCTATAGCTATGTCAAGAATCTCAATGGCAACACTCAGATCTGCTCTGAGTTACAGCACAATGGCACTAAATATACAGAACCAACTGATATTGCCAACATTCTGGGAGATAGGTTCATTGCTAACTTTATCCCCCTCTCACCCCCTAGAGGGCCCATCTCTATACAGGAAGAATGCAAAGTTCCTGTAATCACGGCTGCACAGGTAAAAAACACAGTCTCCAAAGCCAAGAACACAGCATCCATGGGACCTGACAATATCCCAGGCTATGTTCTACACAAACTACAGAACAAACTGGCACCCCACCTAAGTACCATGCTCAATCATAGCCTCACCTCAGGCTTTGTGCCCACTGAATGGTGCACCATGATGGTTATCCCACTCCACAAAGGGGGAGCCACAACGGACCCCGGGAACTACAGCCCCATTAGCCTGACGAGCCTGGTCTGCAAGGCCATGGAATGTATCATCATGGAACTCATAAACAAAGACATTGGCAATCTCCAAACTCTGGACCCTACCCAGTTCGGGTATGTAAAAGGCAGATCATGTCTTCTAAACCTGATAGACTTCTTTGAAGCAGTCACCAAATCCATAGATGAAGGTAAGGTGGTTCACACAGCCTATCTAGATCTCGCCAAGGCTTTTGATACCATCCCCCACTCTGGAATTATAGATAAACTCACTAAACTATGGATAAATCCCTATGTCAAAAGATGAGTTGCCAACTGGCTCACGGACAGAACCCACACTGTGAAAGTAGCAGACTCCAAATCCGACTTCAGACCATTGACAAGTGGAGTACCACATGGTTCAGTCCTGGGTCCTCTCCTGCTTGGTATATACTTCTCTAAAGTACAGGCTAACACAGAAGGTCTTTGGCTAATGAAGTTTGCAGATGACTGCAAACAGGGAGCCATAATCGAAACTCCTGTTGATGTGGGCATCCTACAAAAGGGCCTCACTGAGACAGATGCCTGGTGTCAAAGCCATGGCCTCAAGCCCAATGCCAAAAAGTGCATTGTCATCCCCTTTGGTAAAAACTCTGTACCCATGAACTATCACATAGGTGGTAGTCTATTTAACACTGAAAGTGTGATAAGAGACCGTGGGACACAGGTGGACAGTAGTCTCTCCTTTGATAATCACATTGCCACAGTGGTCAGAAAATCCTTCTATGTGGCACTCCTCATCACAAAAGGTTTCTCATCCAGAAAAAAAGAGGTCATTCTTCCCCTCTACTCATCACTCATTAGACCCATTGTAGAGTACAGTGTCCCTTTTGGTATGTACCTCACAAGACATCTACAACATCTGGAGAGGCCACAGAAATACCTCACAAAGAGGATTACTGGCCTCAAACAGATACCCTAAGCAGACCGTCTCAAAAAACTCCAACTTTACTCCGTCGCATATTGCCTACTCAGAGGCGATCTCTGCCTAACATACAGAGCTATGTCAAACCCAGAGCTGTTGGACATGCCCCACTTAAAGAAATCCCAGTCCCTCCAAACTACACACTGTAGTGACCTAAACCATGTTACCACAATAAACAGAACATGCTGGAGGGATAGATTCCTGTCCCAGAGACTTCCCATACTCTGGAACAGGCTACCTATCTATGTCAAACAGAGCTCCTCATTAGCACTCTTCAAGAAAAATCTTGATGATTGGATGGGAAATAGGAAATTCACCCCGTGGATCACTTCTGTGGCTCTGCTCAACAGGGGCACAGGAAAATCATTTTCTTGGGTGGCGAAAGCCAGGGTACCTTTTTGGATAGGCTTATATAGGCCCTAGGGCCAATAGCCTAGTACCTACCTATGAACCTATACCTAGGAGTAATACCCCTACTCTAAAGTGCAGCAGTCTCAGAGTTAGTGTGTGGATGGCACACCCTCCTATTTCAGGAGTATAGGGTTCTCTCCATTGCAAAAATGCTTTATACATACTACAACACATTTTGAAATTTGATTTTTTTAATCAATTTATTTTTCAGAAATTCAAGAATTGCAATTTATGATACCACACGTGTGCTAAAGAGACATTTCCTGTAGCATGTGAATTTGATATGGGACACATATGATGTGTGTGGCATCCTGGAGGCCTGGATTACCTGCCATGAGTGGCTGTATTGGGTCATTACCCTCTGTGAATTGTAAATAGAGAGGGGCCTTGCCACCTGGGACTGCTGCATATAGGTAGCCTAACATGCAAGGGCTATTTTTGGAGTGGAGCTCTATATGCTTCTTTCATTGTTAATTTTATTTTTTCTGCTTCAGGGTTTGCCTATGTGTATTACTTAGAGTTGTGGCTGAAATCTCTTGAAAGATGTGCATCTTGACTTCTCATTTTTTTAAGTGTGTGTTCCAATGTTTGTATAGTGTAGCGCTTTGCCATCAGGTGGGTGCACTTACCTGAATATTGCGTTGCCTCTGCAAATCTCACAGGTGTTGGTGGCTGGTGTTTGCTTCATTGTGCACAGGTCTGGCATTTGACAGCATATGTGTTATTACTATTTGTGGAGTGCACAGGCTTAGTCACATCTTGACTGTGACATTCCAGTACTGATATTCAGAAATTTCTTTATACTGTTGTGATTTATGGATGAGAAAACTTGAACATCCAGTGCCATCATTACAGGTGAGAGCAGGGTGCAACTGTTATGTAGCACACCTTTCGTAAATTATCTTGTATGAGGGTTATTGTGTTGTACAAGTGTATGGGTTGTTTCTTCACATGAGCCCTTGTACTTCAGTATTTCTCATACGCTGGGGAATGACAACACTATAGCATGCCAGGCATGGCTGGTGATACTGGGCAGGTGAGATCTATATGTCTACTGTTTTGTTTGTTTGTTTTTAATTTGGATCCTTTTGCTTAGTCTTGCATTTACCTACTAAACTATACTTCATAACTTTTTTGCATAGTGCAGGGAATACAGTATACCATAAAAAATGTTCAGCAATCTGGGGGAATCTGGTATGGCTCTCTGAAGTATGTTTGTATCCTACAGTTTGGTCCATTTTAAAATGTAAAAGTTTGTGTTAAAAAGGTAACTTATAGCCTATTAAAAAGGGATTGCTTTGCTATTGTCAGCAGTACACAGACATCACAGACAAGCTGAGATCTAAACACAGAGTCAGGGGGACAATTGTATCTGAAAAAATGGTCAAAAGGGCAGGGAACCATCAAAAACTATCTCAAGCAGTGCTGGAACTTGTCCTGCTGGAAAATCAAACGTTCAGGAATTATAAGAATCACAACGCATTTGAGTTATAGGACCATTTAAACCTTGCCAGTGCCTACTATTATGTTGCTCTTCCTTCCTCCAGGCCAGATAGCCCAGTTAAACCCATTTGTGGGCACCCATTCAGTCATCTCTGTCCTATTTAAATGATGGTTGTGTGTCGTACTTATTACTTGGAGCAATCTGTTTCAGAGGTGGGGGAGGTGCTGCTTGACAAACATCTCACCATCTCATCATATGTATCTGCTGATGAAAGTTTAGCTGTGTCAGTCGTGCCACAAGTAGCAGATTCACCTTTAGTGCAGAAGGCTGTAAGTTCTGTTCCCACACTAGGTAGATGGATTGCACATTATACTGTGTTATCTTAAAGACTGCGGTGGTGGTGCTGCGGTAGCGTTGTCGCCTCACAGTAAGACTTTGTCCTGTTCGATTCTCAGCTAGAGCTTCTTCTGTGTGGAGGCATGCGTGTGAATGGGTGTACCTTCGTTGAAGGTTGTGCGTCAGGGACGGCAACTCGGCACGTAAAAATCTACTGCCAATCATTAGCGGACTGGAGTTCTGCTGTGGCGACCCCTAACTGGGAAAAGCCAAAAGACACAACAACTGTGTTATCTTAAAATCATGCCTATTATTATTACTGTACAGCCTTCTAACCATTTATGTAACTGAAATTATATTTTCTGTACAATTTGTATGTGGAACTTTTCTCCCCGGGTCTCCACTGAAAATGGGGTCTCCAAGGCCCAGTGGACTTTCCCAGTAAACAAATGCACTAAATAAATAAATAAATAAATTGCCGACATTGCAGTGCAGCATAATGGAGGAGGGGGTTGCTGTACTCCTGTGTCTGTCATCCTTCAGATGATATGTTAAACCAAGGCCCCATCTGCTTGAGTTGGTGGTAGCTCAGTTGTGTAAAAAATCCCATGGCACTTATCAAAAAGAGTAGAGAAAATGCCCTGGCCAAATTTCCCTTAGTGGGACTAACCTGGACAGCAAACGATAAATAAAATCTGGTACTGGTGGAGCAATTAGAGTTCTGTAGATAGAAGAGATTCAGGATAGCAGCATCCCTTAATGGTTTGACAGGCATCGTCCATGCTGTCTTTAATGTTTTTTTTTTCCTTTTGTTGAGAAGCCTGAAAAGCGCAGGATAAAGCTTACAGTTAGATCCCACCAGCAGGACAAAGCTCATTCACATGTAGACATATTTATTTCTAGAGAACTGACAATTTTTGATTCTTAGCATGATAACAAATACAAGTTTAAGAAATTCTAATGTCTAGGTCCTTAAAAAAAACAAACAAATTTGTTAGATTCTTTATCCATATAAAGATAAATGTAAATATTTTGGAATCTTCATCTCACTTGCTATCATGGAAAATATCTACATATCAAATACTTTAGGTCCTTACAGATATATGTAATGCGCCCGCACACATACACACACATGCACGCACGCACACAGACACACACATACGCACATGCGCACACACGCACATATACGCTTACGCATGTTTAATTTGGTGTATTGACATTTATTTCCTTGGGAAGTATGAGAAAATAGAAGCCCACTGGAAAAAAAAAACACTCATACCCAGGGACCTTGTATTATGATCTCGACGAGCTGAACCAGAGAATGATGCACTGTAAGGCAGTGTACCCACTGCACTTTCAATCCTATAATAACACCTATCAAAAACAGATACATTTTAGGGTGTCAGAGTGACTTAAGTAAAGTGTTGCAACCTTGCAGTTTGTCTTTTTTCTGGGACATGCAAAATATTTAGAAAAAGCAATGATTGTATTTTGCTTCTGATGGAATGCAGAACGGTTATATTTTGTCAGCTCTTTTTCACTTTATGAAATATTATAAGCCAAGCATTTGGCTCATCAGGACCATCTCTTTATAGAGTTCATTCTGAACATGCAGCTGAATGCCTAAATGCTGTTTGTTGATTTGGTGCTTGAGCATTTTCTTCATTACAACTCTCCAAAGAATTCAGAAGCAGTTTCAGTTTAATGGCTTCATTTGCAAATATTCAAGATTTACAGGCATTATACCCCTCAGATGTGCAATTACTAGGCATTGCTTAACATCTTGCATTATTTGCATATGTGTTTGACTTGTCTTATTAGAGCATATCACAGCATGCAGTAAATGACGGATGTAAAAGAGGTAATATAATTATCTTTCCTTTTGTTCTTTTTGATTACAGCAACATTATCACTGAAGCTAATTGTTTAGTATAGCTTTGCAGCTATGACATATTTCCCTTCAGCTATGTGTAATGATGGTAAATGAGAAAACTGCCCATATTATGAATTCTGGCACAAGGCCATTTCAGAGTGGTGTATATAACTCCATAATTAATGAGCCACAAATCCCCTGGCATTTGAATAGTGCACAGGTAACTGGGGAAGAAGCTTAATCTTTTATTATGAAGAAGCAATTCATCTTTGAGAAATATTAGACCTTGCTGCAAAATACTTGAGATAGCTTCTGCAAAACTGTCTACTGCTCTTATGTTTTGCTGTTTGTTTATCTTCGCTGGGACTTTGATATAATTGTGACAGATTATTTAAATTTGGGAAATCAATGCAATAGAGCAGCAAGGAAAGCTGGGGGGACTCTCTGAGACACAGGAAGAGGAATTACTTGAAAAAATGGAAAATAATGGTTTCCTTTCAGTGTTTGATAATATATTTGCAGTACTCTGTAGTGCCTGGGAAGTCCAACTCTGCAAATGCACTGGTAAAATTGAGGCTCTGCCTGTAGGGCAGCATGACTGAGGCTAGGTTTATACTAGTGGGCACAATAAAAGATGTAAAATGTGTGCAGCAAAAATAATGATGTAGAAGGGGTACCACAAAAATATTTATGTAGATTAAATGATTTAATGGAAGTCCAAGCAGGCATCATCTTTTTAGGTGAGGTATAATATAAGGTGGGAAGAGTATTTCTCAACAAGACTGATCATCTGTACATGGAATAACTTTCTGAAGAAGATGCTTCTTTAATAAATGTGGTAGATTTTAACTGTACCATATGAAGGGTTGGTAGAGGGATGGCTGCCTAAATGTCAGCTTGTTGGGGGGCTCTCAGCATTTTGACAGTGCTCTTCTTCTCATATTTTTCCGTCATGGCAGGTTGCTGGCAATCTTCCAAGATCAACGTTTTCAATGTTGACCTATTGCAAAATGACAAATAGTAGGGCTCCTCATATACCACACAATGAGCAGACCGATGAAAGCATCATTAATGGTTCCTGAGGTTCTCCTTCCCCTTTCACCTCCAAATTTCCTCAAGGAGTTTTCACAGTTACTGTTACAGTTTTCACAGTACCTCAACACCCTTCCTCACCCAGTCAACACCATCATTTCCACTGATCCCCATCTGATCATAGTTTACTTCTATTTGTCTTCTATTAGATTAAAAGACAGTAATGACCAGTGTTTTCACATTATGTCTAATTTGGTATAATTATTTCAACTCTAGATGTTTTTCTATTATTTTTTAAGATAATACAATTATTGTTCTTAAAATGTTTTTCTTTTTTTCAATACTTTGTATTTTTTCACTCCAGGCCTCTACTGAAAATGGACATTTACCCAGTTGGACTTTCATGTAACCAAATGTCAATAAATAAAATAAATAAATGATAAATGTTTAGAGCAAATATACATTGTCTCTTTTACCCTGCATCAGCTGGATCAGAACTATACTGCTGCACACAGGGACAGGTTCCCTTCTGTGAAACTGTAAGCGTCAATGAATGCCCCACTCTCTGAGATAGTAAAAAAAGTCTCTCTCTCACTCTCTTTGCTTATCCATGTCTGCAGCCTGCTTCACAGCATGCCTGATCTTGGATGCTCTGTTTTACTCTTTTTCATTACCTAGAATATGCAGCACCTGAACCAAAGAATGCCTGATGGCTAAGCAGAAAGCAAGTTTTTTTTATTTTTATTTGAAGGGGAGAATGAAAGTTCACAGAAAGCATGGCCTTTTTTTGAAAGGGTGAATGCAAATGCACCAACACCTGGCTTTAGAAGATGAGAATGGAAAGTGAGCATACGCAAGTGTGTGTGTGTGTGTGTGTGTGTGTGCATGTGTGTGTGTGTGTGTGTGTGTGTGTGTGTGTGTGTGTGCTTGTGTGTGTGTGTGTGTGTGTGTGTGTGTGAGCGCGCGCGTACATGTGCATGTGTGTGTGTGTGTGTGTGTGTGTGTGTGTGTGTGTGTGTGTGTGTGTGAGAGTATGTGTATGTGTGTATGTGTATAAGTGTGTGTGAGTCTATGCATGTTCTTGGAGAACCTCTATATCAAATAGAGAAATTATTAACTAGGTAAGACAACCCAGTCTGGTTAATTGATTTGCTCAAAGTCACATAATAGGCAAACTGAGGAAGAAAAACTTTGTACTCTTGACTACAGATAGCAGCTCATTAAGAGCTTGGAGCTATTATCCTCCATACCAACTACCAAACCTTCTGTAACTTCTTTTTTAGTAAATCACTGAGGATTACAGTCAGCCAGTAATGTCAGTCATTAGAGTTTCATAGTTCTTATTCTTCAGAAAATACTTGCCAATGAAACACCTGTTGTTATTCTGTTAATTTTTTAACTGAATTAGAGTTGTCTGGCACCTGACTCTCTGAGCTGTTAAACTACTTCCTGTTGTCAAAAGAATATAGTTTGAATCCTTGCAGCTCTGTTTGAACAAGTCACTCAGACAGTACTACTGGGTCATCTCTGAAAAGTACACCTTCTCCAGTGGGTTTATCTGGCTAACAAATAGTGAAAGGAAATTGTATTTAAAAGGTGTCCCTTTTGGGGAATTTGTCCTCTTCCCATTATTTTTGGCTTTGTCCAGAATTCTTGAGCAAAAAAAGTTGAGAAATTGAGAAGTACTTTGGTATGTTCCTTGTAAAATTTGTGGCTCTTTAGCAAATTATTGTGGATAGTGGTCACTAAATAATGACAGGCAAATATGTTTCCTACTTTGTATCCTCTAGAAAATGTTTGCTAATGCAAAGCTTGTTATTCTAGCAGCCCTCTAAGTATATAACAGAAACATTTAAAATCTGTTCCAGATTTTGTGTCTTTGTGATTGTTGAGCTAAAAAGTTGAGATGGCAGAGGGAGTTGCACTGTATGGTTGTGACATCAGTGAGTTGAGATGCACTTCTTGGCCATTTATATACAAATGTATTCATTGACTTGATTTCTGAGGTGTAAAGTCATATAAGTGATTATAATTGAAGTGTGTGTGTGTGTGTGTGTGTGTGTGTGTGTGTGTGTGTGTGGTGAGATGCAGACTTCTGCATCTTGCTTTCAAGTCTGTAATGTTTGAAGAGCTGGATGTGTGGTAAAAATGCACTTAATATAAACTGCTGCGTAACTTTTCTGCCTTATAAATAGTGTAAAAGAAAAATAGTAAATTGTAACCGAGTGACTCTTCTGGCATGCAAAGCTAGATTAGGTATCAAAGAAGTCTTTCTAAGTATAACATCATATTTAACCATGATGTTACTTTCCTTCATTGCTATTGTTAGTAATTGTCTCACAGTTTATACATCTGCCCCCATTGTGTGAGATAGTGTAGTATTCCACATTTTGAAGATGGAAGGTTGACTATTCTTTTTCTTACTGGTGTTATGAATGGTATGTTTTTTTTTTTTTGGTGGGGGGGTGCTTGCTTGACTTGACCACCTGGGGTTTGGACTTCTGCAACTTAAGTTATTTCTCCTGAGAATTTCTAAAGGTCGAAAAACTGGTATATGGCAAAGCACGCTATCATTTTGGATACTCTTTTGCCGTATAAATAGTGTAAAAGAAAATTTTTATGTTGCAATCAAGTGGCTGTTTTGGCAGGAAATTGGAGATTGAACACTAAATGAACTTGTTATAAGTATAAAACACACATTTTACAGATCCGTGAGTTTCCTTCATAGTTGCTGGTACATGTTACATGTTTTGTACATTGTTCAGCATTTTTAGAGGCTGTGGAAACTTGTATATAGATGCAATAGGGTAATGTCTAGCCACACTAAATGGAATAAATGTCAGCAGAACATTTCTGGATTTGGGATATGGCCAAGATGGCGAGCAGTTAACAGCACTGAATTATTTGTTCTGCTTCTCTTTTTTTTACTTCTGATAGATATTATTTTACTTAATAATAGAAGGAGACAGTACTAATTATCTTTTTTAACAAATCTAGCTTGGAAAATCAATTTTCCATTATTTGTGATCATTTTTTTTTTTTTATTTCAAAAAATATTGACATTCTCTACTCTTTTCCCATTATGACTAATCCAAACTCTACTTGTCAGTATACATCGTTGAAGAAAGACATACTCAGCAGCATACAGGATTTATCTTTAAAAATGGACAAACTGGACAATAAGGTAGTGCAAGAAGAATACAAAGAACAAATTGACTTATTAAGTGATGCTGTCAAACAGCAGTCTCTTGAAATCTCGTGTTTAGAAGAAGCTATGAATGACTTGGATGGCAGAACGGATGCAGCAGTCTCTTGAAATCTCGTGTTTAGAAGAAGCTATGAATGACTTGGATGGCAGAACGGATGCAGCAGTCTCTTGAAATCTCATGTTTAGAAGAAGCTATGAATGACTTGGATGGCAGAAAGGATGCAGCAGTCTCTTGAAATCTCGTGTTTAGAAGAAGCTATAAATGACTTGGATGGCAGAACGGATGAGAATGAAAATCATATGGAATCTCTGCATAAATAAAATACTTTATTTCTGTAGAAAATTGAAGACTTGGAAATAGATCTGGAAGAAATAATGTCAGAATATATGGTATTCTGGAAAAGGAAGAAGGTGGAAATATCATTAATTTCCTAAATGACTGGTTACTAAAGGCACTGAATTTATCTGAAGCTTTGTCTTTCAGTATTGAGAGAGCTCATAGATCTCTCTCTCTCTCTCTCTCTCTCTCTCTCTCTCTAACTCTGACTTGGAACAAAGCCAATCTTCAGTGGAGGCCTGGGGAGAAATGCTCCAGATGCATGTCTTTGTAATACAGGAGGAAACTGGAGCACCCAGAGGAAACCCACACAAACACAGGGCAGACATGCAGACTCCACACAGAAGGCACCCCAACAAAGAGTAGAACCAGAGAACCACTTGCTGTGAAACGACAATGCTACCACTGCACCACTGTGCCATCCTAGCAATATATTTAATAATATAATATAATATAATATGATATAATATAATATAATATAATATAATATAATATAATATAATATAATATAATATAATAATAATTATAAGGTTTCCAGTTTGTTATTCCATACTCAAGTTTGGGTCTAATGTAACTAACAAAGAATGACTTCATCATTGCTAATTTCCTAGACTTTACAAATCATTTTTTATAGCCTATAGTTCTACAACTATCACTAACTCATAGCTGGATCTACCCATATACCCAGGTTGTTAAACGAATCTACAGTTTCAATCACAGTATGCTGTATTAAATATTCACCTTTCAATTTATGTCTCCCAAATCTCATAATCTTAGTTTTTGATTTATTTATCAGCATATTATTCTCCTGTGCCCAAATGGTTAATTTAGTCAAGTTATTTAGCAGACATGTCTTATCTGTAACACATGTAATCAGTTTACCCAATTTTAGGTCATCTGCATCTGACCTCAGATGAAAAATTTAGGCCCGAAAGATACAATCTAAACAAGTAAGGGCCTAGGACAGAACCCTGTGGTACACCCTGACTGGAATCAAAGATTTCACCTGTCCAGATGCTGTATGACACTTGCCATGTCCTATTTGTAAGCTGTTCACCAATCCTTTTTTAAGAGTACATCAATACTTAGTTGTTCTAAATTGTTGATCAGTGTTTTGTGTATGATGCTGTCAAATGCTGAAGTTAAATCAATATAAATTACATCGCAGCACATTTTTTCATTCATAGCTGTTATTATATTGTTAAAGAACATCATGTTACAGATGGTTATAGATGTGTTTTTAACATATACATACTGATATATGGTTTCAAGTCCCAACTTATTCAGTTCTGACAATAACCTACATAATATTACCATCTCCATTATTTTTCCACAACATGAAAGTAGACTTAAGGGTCTATATGACTCTGGGTTTGTCCTACTCCCCTTTCCCTTGAAGACAGGTTTAATAAGTGCATGTCTCCAATCTTGAGGAATCTTTCCATATTTACATGGCCTAGTGAATAATAGATATAATGATAAAGTAAGTTCTTGCCGAAGTATTTTCAGGTCATTATTACTAATTCCATCTCCTCCCTGTGTTTTTTTTGGATCTAATTTGCGCAGTTCTTTTTCAGTATAATCTAATTTAATTCCAGTATCTGAGGTTACCTGGATGTCACTAGGATAACCTTCACCCATTTTGTGGAGTCAAACTGTTTTGCATAAGTGTTTGTAAATATATCTATAATCTGGTGTGTCTGAGAATAATTTTTTGAATCTACTCACACTTTATCAGTTTGTATGGCTTTACTCCTTCCACAGCCTATGTACCTATAAAGGGTTTCCTATTATGCTCAATATCTTTATATACATTTTCTTCAAATTTTGCTTGATTTTGTCTCACACTATGCTTAATTTGTTTGTCTAACTTGTTTATTTCAGTTTTCAAAGTTGCAGTTTGACCTGTCTTCCATTTATATTTTTTGTCTTTCATCTTAATCAGATAATCTTATTCTTATGGAAATATATTCCCTGACATTGTATGCCTAGTTCCTGATGTTAAACATTTTTTTGATTTTTTTGCACTCAATGTCTCTTTCGAAACTTTCCACATTCCATCTGCAGGTTTTCATCACTCCAGTTAGTTTTACATAGTGACTGTCTTGCTTCCATATAATTAGTAATTAAACTTCTGTGCATTAGTTTAGATTTCAGTTTGGTATAATTATTTAGCAATAAATTAATCTTTATAACCCCATGATCACTGCACATCAACAGTGGTAAGACTTTACTTGAAGTAACAGTAATTTCTTTAGGAACACAAACAATGTCTAATATGTTCCGTTCCCTTGTAGGTTTCTTTTTAAATCTGAAGCAACTTTTGTTCTTGAATATATATTGTGAATAATTTCCTTACTAATGTTATTACATCAATATTATTCCAATTTGTTTCTGGTAAGTTTAAGTCCTGAGCTAATATTATTCTTTCCTCCTGTTTTTCATGCAAGAAATGTATGCATTCCTGTAGGTCATCTGCACTTGACTTTGGTGGTCTATACACTCCAGCAATTGTTATATGTTCCAGTGTTGTTTTTATTGTCACAGTTACACAGTCTATAGTATTGGTGTTATCATTGAACATGTAATAATCACAGGTCTCATAGCTATCTTTAATCCCTATCATAACACCTCCACCTGATATTTTGTTAGACTGTCTGTTACAGTAAAAACATTTATACCCTGACAGAACTGGCTTCCAGTCATTGTTCTTTAACCATGTTTCACAAACAATAACATCAGTCTTGTGGGAATGTAGCAAGTTTTCCAATAAAAAACTTTATTATTATTATTATTATTATTATTATTACTAATATTATTATTATATCTTAGCATTAACAACCAACAGAGATGCATGAAATGTTGTACTCTATAAACTGCTAAATTTTCGACCTGGCAAAAATCCTGCCTTGTGTTTGTCAAATATTGCAAAATATCTGCTGCAAAAATTCTCTTCTGATACTGACAAATGCACACCATCTTGTCTGTAGAAATGTGTGCCCGAAACTAGGCTTGGATGCTCTACACATTTCCATTTTTTTAAAACAGTACTTTTTTCCACGTAGGTATTTACCCACAAAATCTATATATTCATGGTGACCTGACTATCCTTTCCATATGTGATTTGTGAAAAATATGGCCTAACACCAGTACAAGCTATACTATCTAAGAGGGGTGTAAGTTCCCTGCTAACAGTCAAAGAGCCCTTGTGGATGAGAACATTTTTACTGACATGAATAAAAACAGATGCGTACTTCCTTGCATTAAGGTGTTCCAAGGCTTGTCTCATAGCTTCTATTTTTACATCTGGCAAGCATAACAGTATTCGATGTTCATTATCTTCTCTGCAAATATAAGTATAATTTCCTCTAAAAATTGAATCTCCAGTTACAAGAATATCTTTTCTGATCAGATCTGAAGAATCGTCAGCTACTAATTCAATAATACCTGCTCTGTCAGTTGTTACAAAGAAATGATCTTCATCACCATTAGTCTTAGTAATCCCACTGTTTTCATTGCGTATTACATTTGCAAGCATCCAGTTCTCATCAGCTGGCTTTGTACATCCACAGCTTGAAGCGTGTAGTCAACATCTGTCTTTCTCTTCTTTTTTCTTACAGTGATGTTCTTCAATCCTTCATTGTTCAGTTTTGATTTCTTCCTTTTTACCTGCCCCTTGCCTCTTTTTTTGACCTTCCCTTTTGCAAAAATTATGCCTTTTTTTGTAGACTGAAGGTTTTCTGATTGAAATGTTATCATTCCCTGTAATCTGTGTGTTATATAACAAAGTGTCTTTTTTAGTATATATTCTCTTTATTTTACAGACATTAATCAGTTTATTTTTTTTCCTTGTTATTTTGTTGTGAATTTCTTCTTTTCTTTCTTTTTTTTTGTTTCCTTCTAAACACTTCAAATCATCAGATTGCTAAATACCTGTCCAGATTTCCAAAGTTGTCAGGGGCATCATCTTGTTTCATAGGGGTTGAATAATCCTTACAGGCAATAGGCACGTCATTTCCGAAATGTGTTCTATTTGTTCTCTGCCTACAATTATGTAACAGTTCTCCAAGCCCTGCCATTTGTACAAGTGCAATCATCATCAGTAAGTCTAGATTTACTTCTAATAACGGTAAGCAAATCCTCCAACGTCTGACATATGGAACACAGATCACCAGTGTTATCAGCTGTTACCTTTAAATATGCAAAACATTTATTACACTGTACAAGATATTTGTGCATTAGCAAATCATTAATTGCATACTCATTTAAGGAAGGTTTATCTTTATATCGTCGATCTCGATATGGGCGACACGACTTCCGCGAATGTCAAATGCGAACATCTCCAATGTGAAATTCTGAATATGTGAACAACAAAACCTCGCCCCTTTTTGACCCATAGTAGCAATGGTATGGAGGTGTGGCGTGGCCGGAAATGTCGAATGTTTTTCGATGTTTACAATTTTTTGCGGTTTCGGTTCACGTAAACTGTATCAATTAAGTGGCCATTCGACAAAGTGTGATCGACGATATAAAGGTAAACCTTTAAGGAATCCATATTCTGCTTCAAACAAATAGAATATTATAGAAGAAAAGAATAATCAAAATCAGCAACCACAAAATTCAAAGACAACTTAAATAAACTTCTATGACAAAAATCACACAAGCAATATACAACTAAATACTAAAGTATGTACAGTAAAGTTGTTCTGACTGCACTAGTTCTGAAAGTCAGACAAAAGCTGTAAAGCCTGCAGTGTCGGGCCTAAGAACACCTTTGGGTGGGTGTTATTTCTACAATAACACACACCCTATTGTACATTATTGCTTGCAAAATTCTTATTTTTAATGGTTCCTTTCATATTAATGTGTTCTTGGAAGTCTTATCCTCAGAGTCCATTTCATTTCCCATTATAAAGGTCATGCTATGCATAAGAAACATTTTTGTTACTGTCATGTAAATTATGATGGGAGTAGTGTAAGTCACAGTTGTCTTACATATCTTTTGGCACCTGAAACTTTTGCCACCTTTTTTTTCCTGAGTTTCACTGATTTGCATTTTCAGTAATGATGTTACCCCTTAAATGTAGATGCATATCCTCAACAAAATAAGGTAGCTAAACTGCAGAGTTTTTAAGGCTTCCAATTCACAGTCCTTCAAGTGCTGGAAGACCCCTCCTCACACTTTTTATGAGGTGTCAAAGCTCTCTCGGTATCCAAGGGCTATTAAGTGACCACTCTTCAGCCTCAAAGAACTTTTAACAGGCATGCAGATGTTTGCTATTTACCAGAGACTGTATTACAAAACTGTTTTTTTGTTTGTTTTGAATGTTGTTGAAATGTTCTGTATATGCTTTAAAGCATTTGACAATTTCTGTCATGTCATCTCTGTCCTTATAATGCAGAACAGTGTAAAACAGGTACAACTTGCTGTTCTTGAATTTGTATTATGAGTTTCTTTTTCTCTTTACACTGAGGCACAAATGTCTTTCTGCCACTGTCCCACTTCTGTTGCATTATCTACTGACATGGTTGTGTATACTGTATCATACTAACACTTCATCCAAACCATAATTCTTGAGCACAGCAAACTTAGTTTATCTGTGTTGTATATATTGCCAGGATATGTAAAATAATTTTCATGAGAAAATATAGAGGAATGGTCTTTCATGTTTAACAATGGATTGCAGGCAAATTGCTACAGTGCATTCTGTACTTTGTTTTTCTTTTTTGGTTTTCCGATATCCTGCATGCCACACCAGCTAGGTACTGTACCCCTACTGGGCCCCAGCAAGAAATGAAACCTGGGACTACCACTGTGCATCAGATGGCTTCCATTGATGGCTTATTAACTTATGTCATAAACATCTATGATACCACTATGACTCTTCTATAATATGTGCCTGTGCAAGAACACTATGCCACTAATATGGAAACAAGTCATATTTAGTCCTGTGACAAAAGTTCTCATATCCACCTCATTCAGACCCATCTCCATTCTACCAGATGCAGCAAAACATTTGCAAAGTTAGTATATGCTTAACTAGCCTCATTATATTTAAAATACAACTTGCTCTCCAGTCACCAGCAGATATTTTAATAGCAGCATTATATATGTCATCAAATTCTTCTGAATGCTGACAAAGGTAGCCTAACAAATAATGCTTTGAGTCTGCTTGATAATGATCTAGTATGTAATGCTCTCACTGCTTCAGGAATGAACCCCAAAGTTTAAACACTACACCTGTGACATATCCTTCCCTGTAAACAGGGTGTACTCCATGGTCTGTTCTGTCAGTTCTCATCTTCTCAATCTTTTACAACCAGCTTCCTGCTAAGCTGCCAGGACTATCAATCATCTGATATGCAGATGATATGCCTATTTAGCATCTCCTATTAAACAGTCAGAAAGAGAAAGAAAACATCATGTCCTTTTTTTTTTCCTATTAGCTTCAAAAAATGCACTTGGTACTAAACACTAGCAAACAAAAGGTATGATAGTTAAAACCCACAGAGACTCTCTTCTGTATCCTCTGAACTGGTAGATTGTTTATAATAAAAACAAAAGAAACTTGAGATGTATTTTCACTTTCCCTGTCTAGGAATATGGCATAACCAATCTACAAATTCTCAGGACCAATATTAACAAAGAAAAAAATAACCAGCGACTCTTTTTGCAGGACCAATATTAACATAACAAAGACAAAACTAACCAGCAACTCTTTTTGTGCACAAAAATTTGACACATTCTTTCATCAGAAAGCAAAAGTCAAATTGGATGAGACAGTCTCCAACTACAACTAGAATTCTCCCTGTCTATTATTTAATCTGCCAGACAGAAAAATATATTTTACCCAAAGGCAGTTATTCACTATATATGGAGCTTTATCACTATGTCTTTCAAAATGCAGCGCCAAAGTCTTACACTAGCAGATGTAAAATGGCTGCATTTAAAACATTTACTTCAGCTTCTTCTAGACTCCTTATCTAAACTCATAAAATGATAGTTGTTCTCCCTTCTAAATAGCAACTTAAAACTCAGATCCTCAGAATATGAGTTACTACATGTATATGTAATCAGGCCTGGGATGGGGACAACAGCCGCTGAAAATCACCTATACTCCCATATGCATGTGCAATCAATTGTGGGATGGTGCATGCAACCTGTGAAATCAGCTACACTGCCTCATGTATGTGTAATCAGGCCTGGGATGGTGTTCACAGCCTCTGAAATCAGCTTCACTACTACATGCATGTGAATCAAGCCCAAGATGGTGTTCACAACCTGTAAAAGCAGCTTCACTGCCACATGCATGTGTAATCAGGCCTGCGATGGTGCCCACAACCTGTAAATCAACTTCACTACCACATACTTATGTAATCAGGCCTGGAATGGTGTCCACAACCTGTGAAATCAGCTTCACTACTACATGCATGTGAAATCAGGCCTGAGATGGTGTTCACAACCAGTAAAAGCAGCTTCACTGCCATATGCATGTGTATTCTGGTCTGGGATGGTGACCACAGCCTGTGAAATCAGTTACACTACCATATGCATGTGTAATCAATCATTTGATGGTGCACACAGTTTGTGAAATCATTTCCACTACCACATGTATATGTAATTGGCATTCAGGTCCAGGGATATGATAATTCCACTGTATTCTGAACTTATCAGGCCAATCAATGAGTATAATGCCCTCTACAGAATGTACCTGTCCAAACATCTGATAAACCTGAATACCCACAATGCTTTATTAACAATAAAATCTCATCGTCTCAAAGCCTTGCCTCTACTCGTGTCATACAGGTTGGTGATCTCTGCCTCATGTACAGAGCCACAGTAAACCGTATCCTGTCAGACCTGTTACACATCTGCAAGTCCAAGGGGGCATAAACACCCGCTTAAGATATCTCAATCTTTTTTGTAACCTCAACGGAACATGTTGGAGGGATATGTATGTGTCACAGAAAATATATATTTTTTGGACTTGCCTTCCTCTCCACATAAGCCAAACTACTTCTCATACACTATTCAAAACTAATCTGGAAGAATGAATTGATAATTGCAAATTCTCCCCTGGTTTAGCACTTGGATCATGGATAGGGGCAACATGTAAATGTTCTACTCATCTCTGGGTCATTCATAATTAAAATATAAGGCCTAAAAACATCAAGCTAATTTATGGCTAGGCTTCTAAAGATACTCACAGATCAATAGCTCACCTGCATTACCTCAATACTGCTACCCATTATTACCCCTCTTCTCTGTCAATCAATCCTCACATTTATAAACTCACCTATCCCTTATTATACTCCACCTCTCAGTAATGCCTCTTATATTCAACATCTTTTATTTTCACTGTTTACCTCTCTCTCTCCTTCTAAGACTCTCATCACTTCACCCATCCTATATACCTCCCAAACCCAACATCTACCCACACTGTCACCCTCTCCACCTACTCCACAATCTGCTCTAGTCTGTTTGCTACTGATATAATTCCACCAAAGAAACTGACAATGCTTTCTCCACAACATAACCTTCCTTGTAACTTTGTCCATAATTATTTTAGAAACCCAAGAAGCTCCATCCAACTACTTGTCCTGTTATCTTAATCTAGACCAGTGTGGTGACATACACCCAAACCCTGGCCCTTCTCCTTCCTCTCAATACCCCTAACTCCAATTAGAACAGATAGACTTCATAAAAGGTGCATCTATTATATCAAGCACCTTTACAGTGATTACATTTTCAAAGCCTATTCCTTTTTTCCAAAATTCCTTATTAACTTCCTAAAACTGGATGACTGTAAAAGCCTTTGTCTCATAGTAGTCATATACATTCCCCCAGGCAACAATATTCTTATTCTCGAAGACATTCTTGCCTGGGTAACCGGCAATATAAAAAATGAAACAGTCATCCTAGGTGACATTAACATTAACTGGGTAGATATCTCCAACAACAACCCCTCTTCAGACATCAAACTTCACATCTATACTCAGCTAATTTCTGAAATTACCAGACCTGACAATAAGAATAGGTTCTGTCCTGGATTGGATCATAATTTCTGACCCAAATAAAATCTCCTCCTTCTCCTCTGGTACACTCCCAAATAGTATACAATACCACTCTCAGCATTCATAACGTAAGCCCACCACTATACTAAACATACATCAATATAGACACACCCAAGATTTATCCCATTTCTACCCAATTACCTTTAATGACATTTTGCAAAGTACTAACTGGTGTCCACTAAAATGTCTCCCACTTAATGAAGCTGTAGAATTCTTCAATTCCACATTTCTTAAGATCCTAAACAGTCTTGTCCCTCTCCGCTAAGGAGTCAAGACTAAACATGCTACCTGGCTTGCCAAGTCCACAAAGCAAATTGTTTATAATAAAAACAAAAGAAACTTGAGATGGATTTAAAACCCACAGAGACTCTCTTCTGTATCCTCTGAACTGGTAGATTGTTTATAATAAAAACAAAAGAAACTTGAGATGTATTTTCACTTTCCCTGTCTAGGAATATGGCATAACCAATCTACAAATTCTCAGGACCAATATTAACAAAGAAAAAAATAACCAGCGACTCTTTTTGCAGGACCAATATTAACATAACAAAGACAAAACTAACCAGCAACTCTTTTTGTGCACAAAAATTTGACACATTCTTTCATCAGAAAGCAAAAGTCAAATTGGATGAGACAGTCTCCAACTACAACTAGAATTCTCCCTGTCTATTATTTAATCTGCCAGACAGAAAAATATATTTTACCCAAAGGCAGTTATTCACTATATATGGAGCTTTATCACTATGTCTTTCAAAATGCAGCCAAAGTCTTACACTAGCAGATGTAAAATGGCTGCATTTAAAACATTTACTTCAGCTTCTTCTAGACTCCTTATCTAAACTCATAAAATGATAGTTGTTCTCCCTTCTAAATAGCAACTTAAAACTCAGATCCTCAGAATATGAGTTACTACATGTATATGTAATCAGGCCTGGGATGGGGACAACAGCCGCTGAAAATCACCTATACTCCCATATGCATGTGCAATCAATTGTGGGATGGTGCATGCAACCTGTGAAATCAGCTACACTGCCTCATGTATGTGTAATCAGGCCTGGGATGGTGTTCACAGCCTCTGAAATCAGCTTCACTACTACATGCATGTGAATCAAGCCCAAGATGGTGTTCACAACCTGTAAAAGCAGCTTCACTGCCACATGCATGTGTAATCAGGCCTGCGATGGTGCCCACAACCTGTAAATCAACTTCACTACCACATACTTATGTAATCAGGCCTGGAATGGTGTCCACAACCTGTGAAATCAGCTTCACTACTACATGCATGTGAAATCAGGCCTGAGATGGTGTTCACAACCAGTAAAAGCAGCTTCACTGCCATATGCATGTGTATTCTGGTCTGGGATGGTGACCACAGCCTGTGAAATCAGTTACACTACCATATGCATGTGTAATCAATCATTTGATGGTGCACACAGTTTGTGAAATCATTTCCACTACCACATGTATATGTAATTAGTCATGGGATGGTTTTCACAGCCTGTGAAATTAGCAACACTACCAGAGCATGAGAAATCAAACTTGAATGGTGCCCACAACCTGTGAAATCAGGTACACTACCACATGCATGTGAAATAAGGCCTGGGATGATACCCACAACCTGTGAAATCAGCTACATTTCCACATGCATGTGTAATCAGGCCTGGAATGGTGCCCACAACCTGTGAAATCAGCTACACTTCCACATGCATGTGCAGTCAAGCCTGGGATGGTTCTCACAGCCTGTGAAATCAGCTACACTACCACATGCATGCGTAATCAAGCCTGCGATAGTGTCCACAGATTGTAAAATCAGCTATACTACTTCATATTTGTGTAATCAGTCTCAGGATGAAGCCCACAGCCTCTGAAATCAGCTATATTGCCATGTGCATGTGTAATCAGGGCTGGGATTGTGCCCATAGATTGTGAAATCAGCTACACTACCTCATATTTGTGTAATTAAGCTCAGGATGATGCTCAAAACCTGTGAAATCAGGTACATTATCATATGCATGGGAAATCAGGCCTGGAATGGTGCCCACAGTCTGAAACATAAGCTATATTCAAACAGATGAGAGAGAAGCTTGAAATGGTGGCCACAACCCACACTTTCACAGAAAGGTGCCCCCTCCAAAAGAAAGCAGTATCATAATATCATGCAGTGCACACAAACAGTCATGCACATCTATTAATCTATGTCTCAAGGGAACCACATTTTAATAGGAACAGTACTCCGAGGGACAGGAGACATTTAAAAAAATAGCAATAAATGCAGTAAAAATGGCAAATGCATTAGGATTCTGGGCATTTTGCCTCACCTCTTTTTAACACACCCATAGGTTTTTAGTCAGGGTTGCCAAAGGTCATGGCACAGGGAACCTGCATTGCTCACTGGTTTGAGGGATGTCAATAGCATTGGTCAGTACCTCTTTGAGATCATATTAGGAATGTACTTTATGAAATGGATCCCAAATATGGTCCCAGAATTTGGTCTCTGAACTGGCTGTTTTTCTTTCTTTGCACATCAGGAAGACATACTCCATGGGGCACTAGTATTGGCAACTATCTCCACCAATATACAGCTAAATGAACGTGAGGCTGTGATTCACCCTTTAAATGTGAACTGAATCAAGCAAAGCATACACCACCTTGGGACTATCTACATGTTTTTAAATATTTTAATATATAATTTCTGAGTCTGACCACATGGGGTCTGGCATCTTGAAGTAATTCTGATTATTTAGTCTGCCTCTATGTATCCCACAATGCAGTGCTTGTCTGTAAAAAAATTGCATCACACAGGTCTCTTTCTTTCTAAAGCTCCTGTCACTGCATTGATTTTACATGCATAGACTGCAGTTTTTCAGTCAGTTTTAAGCAACAGTTTATGCCATTCAAAGACTACTTAAAACACAAACAGTGCAAATGCCACAGAACAGACTTTCAAAGTGCTTTTTACTGCTGCTTATTTTTAGAATGGCTAAACTGCAGTTTTTTGTGAAGCTTCAGTTGTACTACTTTGACTCATCTCCCACCCCCTTCACACTTAGCTTCCCTAGCTGTCAAAGTGCTAAGGGTAATTTTAGCTGTTACCTGCTGTGATTGACAGCTCCCAGCAGGAGACTTGACTCATGTACTGTTTCCTTGTTCTAGCCTTTACTTTCTGTATGGGTAGGGGAAGGACCAGGGAGCTGTGACATCACAGCATGGATGAGTTTTTAGGATGGTCGTGGTGGTGTCAGTTTGGGGAGGGAATTGGCCAAAAAACTACCTGTATTCCCTGACCTTGATTACATCAATGAATTGGAGACTGCAGCAAGCTTTTCCCAAGTGGGATAAACATTTTTCGAAAGTGAAACCACCACAGTACACTAAGGTACTGTTCTAGTGGAGAAAAACAGTCAATCTAAAATATTTTACATGCTGTCTTGTTGTTTATTCATAGCAGGGATAGTAAATAGGGAGAAAAAGGACAGAGAAGTTGAGCATTTAATAACAGACTCCCATTGTTGTCCTTTAAGCATCCATCATTATTTAGTGAACTTATTCCTTACTGATTTGGTAGAAAGCCACAAGCTTTATGAGGAACAGACCAAAAATATGAGGCAAAATCCAGACATTCTGTGAAAATCTGGACAACATTGCCTCATACCCTCAGTAACCTGCGATTTTCCATAGTGGGCCCTTAACCACAATATCGGCAAAGCCTACTCAATGTGGACTGTGGTTACCCACCTTATCCATATATGTGTATGTGTCCAAACTACAATTATTGGTTACCACTGAGGTAACACAATGCTTAAAACATGTTTGTTGACTCACCTTTCTTCCTAGTCATGTACAACTCTGTGCTGTTGTATATATTCAACCTAATCTACTGTTTCTCATTGGTGGTCTACTGTTTTCAGCCATCTCTAATCTACACCTGTGGTCTACCCTTAGGTGTACTCATGTCCCATGGGGCAGGAGGCAGAGATTTGACACCTTCACCCAGACAAAGGGCCACCACAAATCCTTCTTTAACTATGTTACAAACCTTAGAAACATTGCCCAGCATTGTACAGAGCTAATAGTAAATGATATCACATTCTCGGCCACAGAGGATACAGACAATCTACTAAAAGATAAATTTAGCCCTAACTTCCCCTTCCTCTCCCCTCCTGCATTCTCAGAATTCACACCTGCGTCCACACAACCTCAAATCTCTCATGAACAAGTCGTCAAGGCACTATTCAAGGTCAAGAACTCTGCTTCCATGGGGCCAGATAACCTACCGGGTTGCTTACTGGCAAGCCTTAAACACAGACTGTCAGACCCCCTACAAAGTCTCTTCAATATCAGCCTCCAAATAGGCTTTGTACCAGATGAATAGAGGATAGTAACTGTCATCCCCTTGCACAAAGGTTAGGCATCAATGCACCCTAGGAAATTATAGACCCATAAATCTGACCAGCCTTATCTCTAAGACTATGGGAATGATCTCTATGGATTTAATAAATAACCTACACATACAGACCATATGGACAACAGAAATAGTTTGGTAACCTAGAAATTTTCAACCTACACCAGTCTGGATTTGTCAAGGGAGGATCTTGCCTACTTAAATCGGTTAACTTCTTTGAGAAAGTTACTGAAGCAAAGGATTATGGAAAATTAATACACACTGCACACCTAGACTTTGCAGAAGCATTTAACAGCATACCATACTCAGGTATCATAGAGAAGCTCTCCCATCCAAACATTAATTCGTATGTAACTAATTGTCTAGAAAATTGTATTAGAAATAGAATCCAGGAAATTAGGGTGGACTGTTCTCCCTCCAAAAGACATGTCACTAGCAGTAGGGTTCAGTCCTTGGGCCACTTTTCTTTGGCATTTACTTGTCAGAGGTCATTGCAGCTGTTAAGGATTTATGGATGACCAAGTTTGCTGATGACTGTAAACTTGGTGCTGCCATAAATTCCCCAGAGGGCACCAAGGTCCTCCAAGGGCACCCTTCTCAAACCAGTAGCTGGTGTCAAAAATTGGAGTAAAACTAAATAGCAAGAAATGTATAATAGTACCCTTCAGCAAACAAGAAGTCCCTTTTAACTACTACATTAGTAACACATCACTGAAAATGGATCCAGTAGTTAGGCACCTGGGAACCTGTGCAGACAATACACCGCCCTTTGATCAACATGTTTGTACTACTGTGCAAGAAACCCTTGTTATATCATACAGCTTATTACTGTAGGTATGGCATTCAGGTCCAGGGATATGATAATTCCACTGTATTCTGAACTTATCAGGCCAATCAATGAGTATAATGCCCTCTACAGAATGTACCTGTCCAAACATCTGATAAACCTGAATACCCACAATGCTTTATTAACAATAAAATCTCATCGTCTCAAAGCCTTGCCCCTCTACTCGGTGTCATACAGGTTGGTGATCTCTGCCTCATGTACAGAGCCACAGTAAACCGTATCCTGTCAGACCTGTTACACATCTGCAAGTCCAAGGGGGCATAAACACCCGCTTAAGATATCTCAATCTTTTTTGTAACCTCAACGGAACATGTTGGAGGGATATGTATGTGTCACAGAAAATATATATTTTTTGGACTTGCCTTCCTCTCCACATAAGCCAAACTACTTCTCATACACTATTCAAAACTAATCTGGAAGAATGAATTGATAATTGCAAATTCTCCCCTGGTTTAGCACTTTTGACGATCATGGATAGGGGCAACATGTAAATGTTCTACTCATCTCTGGGTCATTCATAATTAAAATATAAGGCCTAAAAACATCAAGCTAATTTATGGCTAGGCTTCTAAAGATACTCACAGATCAATAGCTCACCTGCATTACCTCAATACTGCTACCCATACTCCACTTTAACCCCACCTCTCCTTCTCTGTCAATCAATCCTCACATTTACTCGACTAAACTCACCTATCCCTTATTATACTCCACACCTCTCAGTAATGCCTCTTATATTCAACATCTTTCGCCTTATTTTCACTGTTTACCTCTCTCTCTCCTTCTAAGACTCTCATCACTTCACCCATCCTATATACCTCCCAAACCCACGCCTACAACATCTACCCACACTGTCACCCTCTCCACCTACTCCACAATCTGCTCTAGTCTGTTTGCTACTGATATAATTCCACCAAAGAAACTGACAATGCTTTCTCCACAACATAACCTTCCTTGTAACTTTGTCCATAATTATTTTAGAAACCCAAAAAAGAAGCTCCATCCAACTACTTGTCCTGTTATCTTAATCTAGACCAGTGTGGTGACATACACCCAAACCCTGGCCCTTCTCCTTCCTCTCTCAATACCCCTAACTCCAATTAGAACAGATAGACTTCATAAAAAAGGTGGCGGCATCGCCTTATTATATCCAAGCACCTTTACAGTGATTACATTTTCAAAGCCTATTCCCCTTTTTTCCATCGCAGAATTCCTTATTACCTTCCTAAAACTGAATGACTGTAAAAGCCTTTGTATCATAGTAGTCATATACATTCCCCCAGGCAACAATATTCTTATTCTCGAAGACATTCTTGCCTGGGTAACCGGCAATATAAAAAATGAAACAGTCATCCTAGGTGACATTAACATTAACTGGGTAGATATCTCCAACAACAACCCCTCTTCAGACATCAAACTTCACATCTATACTCAGCTAATTTCTGAAATTACCAGACCTGACAATAAGAATACGAAAGGTTCTGTCCTGGATTGGATCATAATTTCTGACCCAAATAAAATCTCCTCCTTCTCCTCTGGTACACTCCCAAATAGTATACAATACCACTCTCAGCATTCATAACACGTAAGCCCACCACTATACTAAACATACATCAATATAGACACACCCAAGATTTATCCCATTTCTACCCAATTACCTTTAATGACATTTTGCAAAGTACTAACTGGAGTCCACTAAAATGTCTCCCACTTAATGAAGCTGTAGAATTCTTCAATTCCACATTTCTTAAGATCCTAAACAGTCTTGTCCCTCTCCGGCTAAAAGGAGTCAAGACTAAACATGCTACCTGGCTTGCCAAGTCCACAAAGCAAATTATGTTCTCTAGGGACAAAACCTGGAAAGCCTGGCTGAAAAATAAAACTCCCTCCAACCTCATGCAATATAAACAACTTCACAATCAGGCTAAATGATTAGTTCTCAAAAACAAAAAGGAATACTTCCAAACCTTCCAAAATCAACATAAACAAGCCCCTCTCCCAAAATTTTAGGGTGCAGTCAACTCCCTACTCCATGCAGAACTAGCCATAATCCATGCCCGAAACCACAAACCACCCTCTGACTTAGCCTTACTCTTTAACTCATATTTTATTGACACCATTGCTAAGCTCACTACCACCTTCCCACCAAGCAACACAAATCCACTACAACCTCCAACAGTACATACCCCATCTACTCCAATACCCACTTTCTCACTACCTCCCATACCTACCTCAACCATGCAACAAATCCTTCATAACCTAAAACCATGCACTAATGCCCCAGATAACTTACCTTCAGAATTCTTATAACTATCTGCCCCCTTCATAGCTTACCCCATCAATATTCTCATTAATAGCCCCTTTCAGGAATCATGCATACCTGACATCTGGAGAAACGCATATGTTCTCCCACTTCACAAAGGTGGCAACAACTCTGACATCTCAAACTTTCGACCCATCGCCATTCTTTTCCCCATTTCAAAAGTGTATTCATACTCAGCTCCTTAGTCATCTGGTACAACACCACTTCTTTTCCTGCACTCAACATAGCTTTAGGCCAGGACACAGCACTAACACTGCTCTAATTTCCTTCCAGTCAATAGTGCTTGTGGTGATGGCTACTTAGTCTCTGCACTCTTTCTTGATCTATCGAAAGCATTCGACACAGTTTCCCACTTTCTTCTGCTTACTAAACTCTCCAAGCTTGGCATCTCTCCCCCACCCCTCACTGATTTTCTAACTATCTCAGCAACAGGCAACATTCTACTATTTGGCAGCACTCCTCCTCCCTTTTTATCAATACTAATACAGGGGTACCCCAGGGATCTATACTGAGTCCCCTTCTATTCAGTATAATCATCAATGACTTCCACACTAGTCTCACCCACAATACTGTTATCCAATACGCCGATTATTCTACTATTATCTGCTCTTCTAAATCTGCCTCTGTACTACAACAGCTAACCCAAGAAGCATTCACCTCAGCTGAAACCTGGATGTCACAAAACCATCTTGCCCTCAACCCCAACAAAACTAAACTCTTAATATTCACCCCAAAAAAATCCAACCCAGTTGACAAGTCTGAATTCTCTTTTCATTCTCAAAATAATATTATTATTGAAGTTGTACCTACTACCAAATTGCTTGGTGTCATCATTGATAACAAATTAACCTTTGACCTTCATATCTGTAGTAGCATCAAAAAACCCATCAAAAGCTAGGAGTTCTTTATATTCAAAACCACTATCTCAGCTTCTCTGTTAAAAAAGCTCGCCCCCTATCATTCCTGCTTCCAACTCTCTTATATGGTGCCCACATCCTCACCAATATTTAGTCCTCCCTAAAAACTAAACTTGGCTCAGGCTACAACATTGCCAAATTTGTTACAAATGTTAAACTGTCCACCCACCACTGCTCCTCTATGTATCAACTAAATTGGCTTGAATTCCCCCACCACCTCACATATCTACAACTAACCACTGCCCATAAACTCATCTACTACCCAGCAGCCTGCCCATCCCTGTCCTCCATTCTAACCATGTACAATCCTAGTCAACAACTTAGGTCTGAAAACAAAATCCTAGTGAATGTTCACAAACCTAAGCTCTCAGCCGGTCAAATGTTGTATTCTTTTACTGTCTCCAAGCTATGGGATAATCTCCCTACTTCAATCAGGACTATCAGTAATCCTGCTTCCTTTAAAAAATCTCTCAGACTTCATTTCTCCTTAAACTGGATATGCACCTGCACCCTGACAGTCAACCCCCAAAATTGACCCCCTCTCTGAATCCTTACTCTTCTCTCTATCACTAGTCTATCTTCCCCTTCTCCCTACCACACTAACTCCTTCTGCTGTCATTTTAGCCTGCATTATTCCTACCGTAGGCCTTCTGCCTCCTTCATTTTACCCTTTAAGTTAATTTCTTCACACTGTTACTATAATTACTTACATATATATACTTTTTCTATTCCTTCATTCAAACCATGACTGTAAAACATTTTTTTCACTGTTGTTATCAAATGTATTCTATATTATCTTCAAAATGTATTATATGTGGTTATTATTTTATTTAAATGTACGACTACTGTTTTATATACTCTGTATTGTTGTGTAAACTTACCTTGCATGTAATTAAATGTGGAGCTTTTCTCTCTGGGCCTCCACTGAAAATGGGCTCATTTCAGGCCCAGTGGACTTTGCCGGTAAGCAAATGCAATAAATAAATAAATAAATAGCCTAATAGTTACCCATGGACGTATGAACCTAATAATGATGTCCTGATACAGGCTCTCAGAACCCTTGGAGAACACTTGCTGGGGAGATGAGGTGTTCATCAGACTCTGTGTGATGATATGTGTGACATAGTGGTCAAACAAATCAATTCTGTAGGAAAAAAAAAATTACACAACATGGTAATGTTAGAAGCATGTCAGTCATATATGTAGTGAGTCTTAATAGGCATATAGTGTAACAACAGACAGGTTGACAACTGGAAGGAGTTTCCTCCCATCACAAGTCTCACAAATTATGAGACTTTCTTAGCATCCCTGCATGGAGGCAATGAGGGCATGGGTTCAATATCATGGGACACTAGTTTTGAGAATGGTCAAACCCACATATCTCACAGGGAGAACCAGGTTGGTATCCATAACCCAGTTGCTATTCATCAAACCTACACATACAGACCATATGGACAACAGAAATACTGTTTCCCATAATTACATCAAGAGTTCAGGCAGAGAGGAATACCAGCATAGGTGTGTGTATGTTTTGTAATGGCATGTTTTCACCCCCCATTCAAATGTACACCACAGGGCCTCATATGTTTCAGAATTAAGGAGATTCATCCTGTTATGTCTTATATTGCATGTTTACAGTGGAGATCTCTGCAACATTAACACCTGTAGAGGCAGAATATCAGGCTAAGGTTAGTTCCTATGATGCTTTTTCACAGACACACACACACACACACACACACACACACACACACACACACACACACACACACACACACACACACACACACACACACACAGAGTCCAAGGACACATTGACAGTGTCTGGCTCCCTCCTGGCTAGTCCTACCTCTCCATTACCCAGGATAAAAGTGTGCCAGCATTCACACCTGACCCATAGACAACACCACCATTTGGTCACACATTGTTCTCATCAAGAGGCATGCCCTGTGCTTTAGAGCAACACACTGCTCTTTTGGGGTGCACAATACCATCTGTTGCCCCAACCACCCCCCCGGTATGTGGACAGCACATAGGCTTAGCCAAAGGATGTGTATGGCCATCATCTGGGCACAAGCTACAGTTATCTATGTTGATATGGATATAACTGATGTACTGTGTGGCCTCTGTGAAGATGTCACCCAGCAGTGCCAATGCCACCAGAATGAATGGAGTCCACAAACAAGGCTGTGTGATGTCATGTCTACTTCCATGAAGAGCATAGTGAGGGCAACCCTCAATGACCTATATGGCAGTATCATCCTTGGCTGTGGGCATGTGCATATCCAAGGTAACTGTCTAGGGATGCTATACCAAAGAGCACAGTCTGCATCTGTGATACTATAGGTATCACGCTGCACCACCCCATATTGGTGGGGAGCAATTGAACAGAGCATACAGGAGGTGGAAACCAGTGGAAGGTCGCCTGCAAGGCCTGTTTTACTAGTACCACCATATCAATGTTAGGGGCCATATCTAGCAATTTTAGTGGCCGCCTCACCTATTCTGTTCACAGAGGAAATTATATATGACAGTAATGCCCCCTCCAAGACCCATATCTGCCACTATTAACTTGCAAATGCATCCAGGTTATATTCCCAGCCATGTGCCAGTGTGTCCCTAGGCATTTATGCAAATGATGGCTATGACCCACACTACCTTCCCTCTTGTTTGGTGTATTTAGAGAAGTCTGATGCACAGTGTGACCATGCACTGCCCAGCATACTAAAACTGCATATACATCATTTGTTCTTTGTGACACTGCACTGCTACTGTCTACTTCTCAGGGCAGTAGAGTCTGACTAGATACTGATGATTTGCCTGTACTACTAAATGCTGTACATAACATTGTCTAGGATGTATGGTATAGCTACTAGCTGCTCCTTTTTGACATCACTGATGTTGCTGCAGGTAAGTGAAGTTGTAGTGGACATGACCGATGATGATGCTGTGGATCTGGAGGTATCCAGAGCTGTGGACTGGGCTACTAACTTCCTGGAAATCATCTTTTATGTAGCATGCAGCATGCTACAAATAGCTTGGAGGCAGTGGCAGGACTGACTGCACTGCATGGACCCCCAGACATGTGTAGGTAGCAGAACTGAACATTCAGCAGGTTGAATCGCTGCTCTGCAATGTTCCTAGTTTGTGCATGGGTGGTGTTACATTGTATTTCAAACACACTGCATGGACTCCTTATGGGAGTCATCAATCTGACTTCCATTGGGTATCATGCATCACCTGAAATATATTAAGAACATGGGGTAGGGGACATGGGAGCATACTGTTTGTGACTGCAAGTATATGTGACTTCCAGTGTGTGTAAACTTACATACTAGATGGCCCTGTTGAATGTTATTGTGTAGGAAGCAGAGACATAGATGACGTGTGTGCCATATGTGGTAATCATGGGCACTGTGAGGGTGCTGTGCAGGTACATTGGTTATTGGCTCCTGTGCATTGTAAACTACCCGTCAGTTGAAAGAATGGTATCCCTTCCTATTGCTATATCTCTGTCTGTAGACATCAGGAGAGGCCTTTGTCACCACATGCTGTGATACATATTAAATGGTACCCTGCTACATAAATATACAGTCAGTGTTTTATGTTGCTGGTAAGTTTTTAGTAAACTGATGACCTTTATTTATTTATTTGTTTGTTTATCTATTTTTAAATTATAAAAAAATACATATAACCCCAACTTAAGCTTCCATAAACACTCCAGTTTACTGCATGCTGATTGCAACTGATGTACATGCTCACCATTTTCCTTTATACTACAAAGGATCATAGTGCAAAGTAGGCAGTGCAACAGCACTATGGAAACATACCCATCTTATAACTATCTTATGTCACAGCATATGAAAGCAAGGATGAGCTTATACTTTTCAAAATACTTTGCGTGCGGTTCCTGCAGTTCTGCCACCTACTGGTTTGACTGTTGGTTCTGCAGGTCATCATACTTACGGCAGTACTAATAACCCGTAAGGGATGTGCCTTTTTGACATGATGGGTTAGTAGTGTTTTCCGTAAAAGGACTTCCATTTTCAGTTTGCAGCCTCTCCCTATAATGGTGCAAAAGAAGCAGAGGAAGATTTTGAATTCCTTAGCACAAGAGGTTGGGAATCTGGCCTGAGCTTTCAAAGAAGACAGTATTCCTTGCCAAAGTAAAAAAAAAACAAATGGTGGCTATTCTGTGAAAGTGGGATGCATAGGGTGTGAGGCACACCTAATGCAGTGTGGCTACAAGAAGCTCAGGAAGCTGAAGACTTGTGAATTGTGGTGCAAAGCATGGCAAAGTGAACTCCCAATTTTAACAGATGTGGATGCATGTACCTGCTGCCAATACTCATTCATAATCATGCGAATTTGACTATAATGATGGCAACATTGTAAATGTGTATAGGTTCATAGGTTCATAGGTTGATACTAGGCTATCTGCCCTAGGGCATTTGCAAGCCTAGCCAGAGTGTGTTTGGCTTTCGCCACTCTTTTTAGATTAGTTGACTGTGCCTCTGTATAGTAGGTCACAGAAGATAGCCCATTTAAGGTTAGTTTACTGTGCCTCTGTCTAGCAGTGACACAGAAGAGATCAGAGGGGTAAATTTACGATCTCCCATCCAAACGTCAAGATTCTTCTTGAAGAGGGTCATTGAGGGGCTCTGTCTAACATGGACTGGGATTTTGTTCCAGAGTGAGGGGAGCCTCTGGGATATGAATCTGTCCCTCCAGCACGTTCTATTTATTTCTGTGCTGAGGTTTAAGTCACTGGAGATTGTAGCTCTGATGGATTTGGATTTCTTGTGGTGGAGCGTGTCTATTAATTCTGGGTTGGACATGGCTTTATACGTCAGGCACATATTCCTTTCTGAGTAGGCAGTAAGTAACTGAGTGGAGCTGGAATTTTTTTAGCCTAACTGCGTAGGGCATCTGTTTGAGTCCCTTGATCCTCTTGGTGAGGTACTTTTGGGGTCTTTCTAGTTGTAGCAGGTGTCAGGTAATCCCAAATGGGGCATTGTATTCAATTATGGGCCTGATGAGTGATGAGTAGAGGGGCACAATGACCTCTCTTGATCTAGATGTGAACCCCTTCATGATAAGGTGGGCTATATAGAATGTCTTTCTAACCACTTTGGCAATGTGATTGTCAAAGGAGAGATTGCAATCTACTTGGGTCCCCAAATCCCTAATTACTTCTTCTGTACTTAATGGATTACCACATATGTGGTAATTTGTGGGCACTTTGTTTTTCCCAAAGGGGATGACAATGCACTTTTTGGCATTTAGCTTTAGGCCATGGCTCTGGCACCAGTTATCTGTCTCTGTGAGACCTTTTTGGAGGATGCTTGTGTCAGCTGACAAGTTTATTATGGCCCCCAGTTTGCAGTCATCTGCAAACTTTGTCAGCCATAGTCCTCCTGTGTTAGCCTGTACCTCAGAGAAATATATACTGAACAAGAGAGTTCCCAGTGACTGTTTCAAAGAAAGCGACCAGGTTTAAGAAGCAAGATCTGCCTGTAAGCGCCAGCCGGGACACCGTCGTCCCCACTGATGCTGTGTTTTTTTTTGGAAAAGGCGGCTCTCACATGTCCATAGTGATTAATTTATGGTCAGATCTTACCATGAGGGGTATACCTCTGGTATGGAACATAGAGTCCCAGTTGTTCCATAGCATTTGAGTTTATAAATTCTTGGAACCATTGGAGTCTATGTTTGGGTAGTTAAAGTCAGTTGTTGAAAATGATCATTTTGTCTTTATACTGTGGTATCATTCTTGGTGAGGGTAACATGTCGAGGGAGAGTGCGTCCTCAGGTCATTCACACCAGCATGGGCAATGATGGGATTTTTAGATAGAGCCCGAGTATGTTTTGTGTTTTTTGTGTGTTTGTTTTTGTTGCGATATAGGTCTGTGTGAGACTGGATTTGTGGTGTGTGTGATTACCTTCTCTAACATTGCCTCAGATTCCCATATTCACCCAGCTGACTGGGAGTAAAACCTGAAACTGACTTTTGGACATGCCAGAATAGAACAGTTCTAAAGAAAAAGTGAAGAGCAGACTTTATAGGCAGTAACCACTCCCCCACAGGCAGGCAGGCTGTTTCAGTGTTTACCCACACTACTGAACACACAGAGACTTCCTTTTGGCGCAAGCAAGCAGCAATGCAAAACAAAAACTTACAAAGTTTAGTAGTACAGTATAGTAAAATATATAATAGAGTGCAGCCTCAAGTTAAGTTTCATTTGCAAAGACTTCAGAACTTTAGAAACTGAAACATTGTATTTGTCACTACTTTCTGTACCACTGCTCACCACATTTCTACAAAACTGTTGGGAAAGGAGTATTTGTTATCCCTATGCATTGATGATTATGATGTATAGTGATAGAAAAAGTACTAAAGGTGTCATGGATATTGACAGTTTGTTGCCACCACACTGTGTCCACACAGGTGCTGGAGCAGGTCAGTGTTATACCAGTTTTGAAATATTTCCCCATCAGTTAATTCAGGAAAGGCAATGCAAACAATGCAAGCAGAAACATCGCATGGCATGTATGAATTCCCTTCCTTCCACTTGTGCAAATATCAGTACAGAGAATTATTGAGAGGTGAGCAGTGAGACATACTGTACTGAAATATTTATCATCTGTTCACAGGTATGAGATCAAATTAAACATCGGCTATCAATGATGATGTTATCACTCTAATACCGATAACACAACCTGATGACTGTGGCACATAGCTGCAAAGTGTAGTGGTAGTGCCGTTTGTTCCAAACAGGTTGATAGATCTGGAGTGGGTGAAGGAGGCTGTACCATGGGCAATAGTCATTAACAGGTGAGGTCACCCCCAAAAACTGTTGTCTGCTGCCCTTGAGAGTCAGGTCTGCATAGATGGTGGTTATATCAGGCAATACTACAGGTGGCCTAAGAAGGTCCAGCATCCTTGGATGTTGATTCCCTGTAGAAGGACCTTTCAGTCAAGCTCATGGTCACATAGAACTGTCTGCTCATTTTCAATGACCTCTACAACAACTGGTAGGTCTCACCATCATTGCAGCTTGGTATCAAGCAGTCATGACAACACTTATTCCTAATCTCGTGGACCCTCCCCAATGCTGTCTATCATTAGGGGATTCTGTGTTTGATGCAATACAGATATGACTTGCACTAACACTTTAATAGATTCTAACTCCAAACTCTTCCTCATCCTCAGACAGTGGCAGGAAAATATAAATCAAATATAAAAACAGATATGCTCATCCAGTTGTAATAGAGACTTATTTATTTATTTATTTATTTCAAACTTTTACAGTAAAAAATAATAAGTTCAAAGCAAAATAACAGTAGTAAATCTTCTGTTTGTTTCTGAAAGGTTCCTGTAGTTAGAATAGTAAGAGATTCACAAATATTGGTATCCCTTAATATAAAAAACATTTTTCTGTCTGCCTTTGATCATATCACATTCCAATGGTGAGGTTAATAGCACTTGCAAACATCCAATGCTGCTATGCTACACCTGCTGATGCTATAAGTAAATTCATCAGTTACAGCTCCACAAATTTTAGTCTGTTTTTTGCCTTTATATCCAGATGTCTTTTTCATTTGCATCCCATTATGCACCTCTTCATTTCCATGTCATTATATAGGCATTTGCATATCCCTATTTCAGTGTCTGTTTATTTCTTGCCCCTTAGCAGAGTAGCTGGTTCTGTGACATTACCTAGCCTCACATCCTCAGTTTTAGTGCAATAACATGCTATTTACTATACAACTTCACTATAAATATCTACCTATATTTTGCAGGTCTTGTTTTTCTACATATATCTACAGACTGTGTTTGCATCTGTGTGTGCGTACATGTGTGTGTGTGTGTGTGTGTGTGTGTGTGTGTGTGTGTGTCTAACTTTTCAGGCAGTGTTACAGTAGAAAGAATTTTTAACAATGCCGAAGTGATTTATGACACATTTCCAGATCATTACAATACAGTCCAGCAGAAAAAGACCAAAATAAGAGAGAGGCTCTGTGTGAATGATGTGTGGAAGGAAGATGAATCCTAATACTAGCTGCCATTACAGAAAACTCAGTGTGCACAACATTGTTTTGCTTTAACAAAGAGAAAAAGAAGTGTTGAAATGAAAAGGAGCAGAAGGCCATGTAAAGCATGGCACTGTTTGGACAGGAAAGCAGATAATGAGAAAAAAGACTTAAGAAGCAGTGCAAACAGAGCAGCAGAATGAATCTGCAAAAGGTGATAAAGTGCCCTAGACAGTACTGTATGGAATATCAGCAGAAAAAATTAAAGGACATTCTCCAAATGCATGTCAGCAAGCAAATCTCGGGTAAGCCTCTGTCAATCATAGTCTCATTCTTACGTTTACTTGTCAGCAGTATGTGTAAAAGTCAAACTGTGGAATTTTACAAGCTGATGATAATCAGTAAATTCTTTTGTCTTTGTGACATGCCAAAACAGCAATTCACAAGATATAAAAAAATGATTTTAATCTAATGCATGCCATTAAACTATAAAATCATAAGAAGTTCTGAACTACTCATTTCAAAGAACTGGAAGATTACTTAACCTGTCCTGTTTTCTACATGACATTCCTGAAGGTTTAAATATATTTACAATATAATATAATCATCTCTTTGTTAACCATGTGGGCTCACTGTCCCTTTTCAGGGGTGACCCGGGAGCAATATCTGATTAAGAGACTTATGCTGGGCCACACAGTAGGTAAATGAGATGTCAGGGAATCAAACCTCTTTACCACAGTAATTACAGCTCACAGCCTTAATCTTCTATACCAACTGCTTTCCTGTGTTAGCCAGATTGTATTCCATACTGGCTCATGTTCCATATTTGATTTGTCCATTTTTTCCCAGAAACTGTCTGTGACAAATGATCAGAGGTAGGTAGCTATTCCAATATTATGCTGAGGTTGGTTGGCTTCATTAGGTTCATTACACATTAATTTTGCAAATGATAGTTTATGTTGAGGTGGTGTGTATTAATATCACAGAACATGATTTTGATTGTGCAGAGTTCCAGTACAAAATGTTCTATATCTACTTTATTTGCTACTTTGAGTCATAGGATCATAGGAGGTTTCTAGGCTATGGACCTGGAGGTCATTTCAAGCATAGCTATTTCATCCCAATGCAATACCATAGATACTCTAGTCAATACCCAGGACTGTAATGACTGCCCATGCCCAGGAGGGTTGTGCACACTATTCCCAGTAAGAATTTATGGTGCCCCATCGACTCGTCCAGGTTCCTTTTGAACAGTGTCATAGAGGTGCTCTGCTTCCCATGAATTGGTAGCCTATTTCAAAGATGTGGCAATCACTGGGAGATAAATCTGTCCCTCCAGCATGTCATATTCAAGTCACAGGCCATATTTAGGTCCCTGGAATGGGTAGTTCTAGTCCCATTTGATTTACAGATGTGCAGCAAATTCATTAGGTTTGGGTCGGAGATTGTTCTGTAAACCAGACATAAGTCTCTTCTATGACAGGGACTTTAGTCAGTCTGTGTAAGGCACGTGCTGCAGTCCCTTGATCTTCTTAGTTAGAAACCTCTGAGGTCTCTCCAATTGCTGTAGGTGCTTTGTACGGTACATGCCAAAAGGGGCATTATACTCAATTATGGTCCTGATTAGTGACGAGTATAGAGGGGTTATAACCTCCTTTGCTCAAGAGGTGATGCTTTTGGTAATCAAGTGTGCTACGTAGAAAGCCTCCCTTACTACAGTAGACACATGGTGGTCAAAGTTAAGGTTGCAGTCTACTTGTGATCCCAAATCTCTTACCACTTTGTAGGTACATAGGGTATTGTTAACATGATAGTGTGAAGGGACATTGTTTTTACTGAAGGGAATGATGATGCATTTCTTTGCATTCAGTTTAAGACCGTGCCTAAGATACCAGTTGTTGGTCTGTGTAAGACCCTCCTGAAGTATACTGACAATAATTGCACCCAGTTTGCAGTCATCCACAAACCTGATCAGCCACAGACCCTTAGTTTTGGCCTGTACTTCTGAGAAGTATATACTAAACAGTAGGGGGCCCAGCACTGACCCTTGTGATTCCCCCCTAGTGACAGGTCTGCTGGCTGATGTGGAATCACCCACTTTGATACTGCATGACTGGTTTGTGAGTCAGTTGGCAACACCTCTTACAAGAAAAGGGGTTACATTCAGTTTGCTAAGTTTATCAGTAATGCCTGAGTGTGGGATTATGGCAAAGGTCTCTGCCAGGTTGAGGTATGCTGTGTGCACAGATTTGCCTTTGTCAATGACCCTGGTCACATTTTCAAAGAAATCCACCTGGTTTAACAGGCAGGATCTGCCCTTGATGAAGCTGAATTGGGTTGGATGCAGGGTTTGGAGGATACCTATGTCTTTATTTATGAGATCCATGATGATATCTTTCATGGCTTTACAGATGAGGCTGGTTAGACTTATGGGTCTATAATTTCCTGGGTCTGTTGCTAAGCTACCTTTGTGGAGGGGAATAACTGTTCCTGTTCTCCCACGAAAAAAGCCTGTGGTCAGGCTGTGATTGAATAGGGTACTTAATGGTAATCCTAGTTCATGTTTTAGTCTGTTTGGAATGCCGTTTGGTCCCATAGAGGCTGTTTTTTTTTTTTTTTTTACTTAACAAGGCTTTAATGACCTGCCCTTCTGATATGTGGGGTGGGGGGGGGCATTGGGGGCAAGGTTTGTGATAAGTTTGGAGTGGATAAGGAGGGGAAATGTTTGCCAAATCTGTCTGCTAGCAGGTTTGCTATCTCTGTGGGATCAGTGTGTGTGATATCAGTAGTCACTAGTTTGGCACATGCTTGGGTCTTACCTTTTAGGCTGTGTACGTAGCTGTAAGAGGCCTTATGGTTATCTCGGCTGTGATTGCTAAATTATTCTCAAGTTTGCCCTTAGAGGATTTGACATGTTGTCTTATTTGCCTATTGAGGCTGAAGAAGGTGCTTTTCAATTGTTGGGACTACCTCACCTTAGTTATCTTAAATAGCAAGGTTTTGCATTTGTTGTAAAGATTGGTTATGTTGGATGTCCACCAGGGTGGCTCCTTTTTACTTGAGGCTTTGGCTTTGATTCTGTTTGGAACATATGAGTCTATACACTTATACAAGTGATTATACAGGGCTTTAGTATAAACTTTGGTGTAGTTACCACTTCCAGTTGGGGGTGGAGCTTGAAATGCATTTATACCTTCCCCTAGGAATGTATAGTTTGTTTTGGTGAAGTTTTTTAGTTTGACTTTGCCCTTTGTGAGTTCTGGTGCTATTTCAGTTTGAAGACAACTGATTTGTAATCATATTTGACTAATGAGGGTCTGAAAAGTTGTGGTGGTGCATCTGTTTGTTATGTTAGTGAGGACCAGATCTAGAATGTTTGTTTCTCTTGTTGGGGTTTGAAAAATTTGTTCCAGGGCATTTGAGTTAATAAAGTCAAGGAACATTTGCACTAGGTGAGTTAGGGCTAGAATAGGTTTCCCAGCTGATGCTTGTTCATACTGTGGCATCATTCTAGGTGAGAGTAATATGCTACTCAAGGCTAGGGACATATCTGCCTGGGACACATACTCGGACAGCTCAATCATGTCTCTCTTCATATAGTCCAGTGAGGTATGTCTCAGGTCATTCACTCCAACATGAGCTATGACAGAGTCATAATGGTGCTTGTTGCCAAGATACCTGAGTGCATCTGTGATCTGACAAATCCTGTCACCAGACAGGCAGCTGACCGTGACTTTCCCCTTATCTAATTTGGTGACTGTGTGTCTTACTATAGAGTCTCCATTGACAAGAAAATGTATTTTTTGAGTGTTATGCCTTAAGGGCTTGGTAGGTGAGACACTGGTATTGCTATGTGTCTTGGGTGCTGTGGGAATTTAATGAAGCAGCATGTACCACTGGGTTAATTAACCCTAAACCGTCTTCCTCTTTATTTACATATAAAATTAGAACCCCATGTAAAAAAAAAACTGCAATAATACCTCTTCAAATTCTATTGGCAACAAAAATATGCTTGCTAAATATACTATTTTCCCATCAGTACTGACTTTATCAAATAATCTTTTTTTTCTGAATGATAATTTACATGTTCTTCAGAAAAGACAAGTTTGCTTTATTTCTTCTATTGTTTTTCCCCATTGAATTATACTTACTTCTTTATTCTTAAATTTTATATCTAACACAGAAATTTCATTCATTGTAAAATATATACCCCTATCTTTACTACATCCTCTAAACTTTTATTTTTCTGTTTATTCACAACCATCCCTATCAGCTGTAAACACTCATTTGTTCAAATTATTACTTCTTTCATCAAAAATGTGTTTTTTTGCAATTATGTCATCTGCATATGTTAGCAGGACTGGAATTCTTAACCCTTCAGGCATTATATACACCACCTCCTTCATTTCATAATTTATTACACATACTACCACATTCATAACTAATGTAAAGAGTATAAAACGTAGTGGGCATCCTGTCTTACACCACCCTTCATATGCTCCTCTTAGTATAACTAGCCATTTACAAGTATTTTTACTTTAGTATTACTATATGTTGACATGGATTCACTTCAGAAGCTCGAAATACTGAAATCTCAAATTTCTTTATCTTGAGCCTAAGAAGCCAAATCCACACAACGAAAACTGAAAACTGCGAAATTCAAAACCTCGAATGCCGGAGGTTTTGAATTTTGCAGTACTACAACACACACACACACCATTTTCCACACAAACACACACAATATTTCTATTACATGAAAGCACGGGGGCCAAGCCCCCCTGCACCCCCCCATGTGGGGGGCTGTGCACCCCACACCCCCCTACGCAAATATTCTCAGTCTGCGGTCACACTACATACAAACACACACAAAACACCACCACACAAGCTACATTTTTCACACACACACACATCACAGCAACAAAACACACTGACACACTCCACAGCCCCTACCCAAACCCCTTAACACACACACACACACACACACACACACACACACACACACACACACACACACACACACACACACACACACACACACACACACTTATCTGAATACATGACCACAGCGGAAGTTTAGAAGCGCGAAATTCAAAACTTCCGGTATTCAAGGTTTTGAATTTCAGCTTCTAAACTTTCGCTGTTATGCGGATTTGGCTTCTTAGGCTCGAGATACTGAAATTCAACATTTCAGTATTTCAAGCTTTTGAAGGGAACTCGTTGACATACATAATTTTCTAGCTTTCTCTCATATTATATTCTTTCATTATTATCTGTAATATTTCATGTCCAATTGATCAAATCCCTTATTAAGGTATCTTATCATTATTTTCATTTCTTTTTTTTTATTCATAATATCATCCAGAATTTCTCTTTCGTTAATAGCTTTTGACAACCCTTCCCCTTTATACTATATATCTTCCATAATATTTTCCATTTAAGTTTAAAATCTCTGTTATATTATTTTCACAAAGATGTTATAATAATTATTATTCGATACTATCAGTCTTTAGTTTTTTAATTGTCTTCTATCTTCCTTCTTCCATATGAATTTAAGTATTCCACTATATAATTCTTTATACATAAAACCTTCATTTAACCATTCATTCAAAATGTTTTAAAATCTTTTTTTTGCCAGTCCATTAAATGATTTACATTTTTACATTTCATATCCTATTCCATATGGTCATGCAGCCAAGTCTATATTTACCTTTCCTAATACTTTATCTAGCTCATATAAATAAATCTCATTTTCAACTCCTTATTCTCCTTTTCTGTTAACTTCTTTACTTTCCATGTTATTTTCAATACATTCTGTTTCTTGAAACATTTCTTGTACCTATTGTACTATACTATTCATAATCTTTTCCTGAGTTCTTTCTTCTTCCCCTTTTATATTTTTTTTATTTCTGTCATTACACTGTAATCTGCTTTAGCAACTCAATATTTCTTCTCTTTTTCCTTTTAAAATATCTTTGTTTAAATAACAATTCTTGTATTTTTCTATATTGCTTTCATATAATACTTTTTCTTTGTCTATCATTATGTCTTAAATCTTCCAGTGCATATTTATATTTTTCTTTCACAATTTTTCTCACATCATATTGCCACTGTAAAAGAAAAAAAATCATTTTTTATATTTTTCCCTTAAATATCATCCATCATTCAGATCAATTTTTTATGAAATTTTCTTATAGTAATATATTTCCATAACTGTATTACTAATCTCTTTCGTTCTTTATTCCATGCTCTCTCATTTATTATTTTTATTCATTTGCTTATTTTTATATATTACTTGTTTTCCTTAATCTCTGTCCATATTGCAAGAGGATCAGAAAGCCCTGTTTCAACTACCCTCTTCTCTTATAACTAAACCATCTGATACTATAAAATAAACCTATTTCCCTTCTATACATACCCTTTTGTAAGTCCATGAATTTTTGTTCCAAAGTTTTAGCTTACCACATCTTACTTCTAACATTTTTCTCATATCATTTCTTTTCTTTTTACACTTGCCTCTTAGATCACATTTAAAACCTCCTGTTATTATAATATTAATTTTTATCAGTACATAGTCTAAAATATGATGAAATAAACTTGTCCTTTCTTTACAATTAGCATAAGCATATAATTTGATAATTATATATATGTGTGCTTTCCTAAATCAACAATAGTTAATCTTCCCATTTTTGCTAAAGTTACATCGAATAGCTTTATTGTATTTCAACAGAGTATCACCATTCCAGAACACTTCTAAATTTCCAAATTCCAAATTGTCTTTCCTTCCCTTAGGTTCTCTGATTGTAGTCTTTCTTCATTTGTTAAAAATATTGTGTCATCTAATATAATTACATTTTCACATGTATTACATCACTCTAGAATCCATAGTTTTCTTACTATTTTCTGAATACTATTCACATTTACATAAAGCTCTCTAAAATTTTCATTTTCCCTTTTCATTAGATTCATGGATTCATAGGTTCATACCTTGTTATGAAGCTAGCTGCCTTAATGGGCCATGCTAAGCCTTGCAGGTTTCTCTCTCAAAGGTGAGAATCAAACATTGTTCCTTGTGTCTGTGAGTCAAACACCTTAACAATTATACCAATCCCCAATCTTTAGTTGCATATATTTTTTATCTGTTTCCTTTCTTTCTTTCCATTGTACTTCTCCCTTTAAATTTTCTTTTTCTGTCCTTTACCCTTTTACAAATAGAATTTTTTTGTTTTCTGTTACTATCCTTCTTCGGTGCCGTCTTTATCATTTTTAATCTGTGTTCTTCTATTTATACTACTTCAAAAATGTATTCACTTTGTTCTGTTTCCTTCTCTTAATCCACCCATAAATGTCCATTTTTTTACATTTTTAACAGTTCAGTTCTCATTGTTTTATATCATGTCCCATTTCCCCTCAAATATAGCAATTTCTTTTATTACAGTTACTTTTCAAATGTCCTTCTTTTTCACAAAAATATTTTTGGGTTGTCCCCAGTGTTTCACAACACCTTTATTCCCCTATACATTTATCTTGCTTGGTATATGTATAATTTTTATATTTCTATTTTTAACAAAATATTACACTCCCATCCACCAGTCCACAAACCCCTTTTATCATAGACCCTTTTATCATAGACTTTTGCAATGTCCAGAATTTCTTTACATACATTTTTCATTTGTCCTTCCAAAGTCTCTCTTTCCACCTCTGTTCAAAGTTGTACATGAATTTTCTTTTGTTGTTTCCCTGTTAAATGCTTTTATTGCATAAAGATTCCATGGATTGCAGTCTTTTTTTCATATTCTCCAAGAAAATTTTCCATTGAAAAAGCAGTTTCAAATATGCCACAAATGCCTCTTTATTAATAATAATGAATGCTATTACCACATCTGTTTTTACACCCAAAGGAACTATTAACTTGTCTCACATTTCATACCCATCCATTTCTTTTTATTCTTTACTTTAAATCCTTACCAAGTACTTCCATTTTTTATTTTCTTTTGCCTTTCTCTGCATATGTTTCCTTTTCCATCTCAACGCTATTCTTCAGGATTGTCTCTGTATCTTCCTTTTGTATTTTCTCCATAATGTCCCATCAGGAAATTTCTCCTTCTTATTTTTGGCTCATTCTGCATCACCATTTCTTTAAGTAAATCATTACACAATCCTCCCAATTAGAGAGTTGTAATTATACATCCATTATTTGCTTACTCATCTTCATCAAACAGATTTCTTTGAATCATCTCCTCTGAATCCTGCATGGATTCTCTGGTCTCATTATTGACCTTCTCCTCCATTTCTGTCACCATTCCATTGTCTCCTATCTCCATCTGCTTCTCTGTTTCTCTGGGCTCCCTTTGTGCCTGGAATGGAAACAAGAAGTGCTCATACAAAATGGGTCCCACTCACAACAATGTAAGGGTCCTTTATTAAAATTCACAATATACAATATATACATTCTATATACAAATTTTACAAATTATTTACACTATTTTTTTCTGAGTGTTTTCACTGAATAAGGTTTTTAATTGAACAATGCTTTTATTGAATAATTTTATTGAATAATGGTTTTAATTAGCCCAGCATATCCTATATAAGAGATGCTGTTATATTCATTTGCTTTTTGCTTCTGAAGACGTCCAAAAACGTATTATATGTGTATAGCGTTAAAGTGACTTGTTTATTTGTCTACCAATAAACCTTTGGACTACAAGTTTATTTGGTCTCGGACCCTCATTTGGTCTCTCCAGCAAATATTTGTTTTGGTTAAAATTATTTACAATTATTTGCAATTATGTACACTTAATTCACATATTTTCAAAATTTTTAAACTTCCAATAGCCCCCACTTATTTTTCCACAACCAAAATCATATTTTCTTCAAAATTTTTGACAGTACCCATTTCCCATTAAATTTTATCTCATTCATTCTTTCATTCCAGACAATCCACATAATACAAAACAACTTTTCATCTAATCTATCTATATAACTTTGTTTCATATTTTCATAGTATCCATATTCTATCATGTTCATGTTTATACATTTAACATTTTTCAATCCTTTTGAACATTCTTTGTCACATATTTGTTCCCATAATTGATTTACTCTTTTACATTTCAGAAAACATGTTCAGTGGTCATATATTCCCCATCATATATGCAGATTCTATCTTTTAGTGTTTTATATGGCATATTTACTTTAACTAGAAACCCATTTATAGACAATCTCCACAAAAAATCTGTATATTCCACACATTTTTCACATCTTTTCATTCTTGCTTTTACAGCTTTTACTTTTATCTCCTAACTGCCCCAAGGGTAAATATAATAATTTTTTCCATTATATCTTCATACCATTCTTTCCTATTCTTTTTTATATTTTTCAAATCAATCTTCCATACCAATATTTTCTCTTGATATTGTTTCATCTCCATACAAGTAATTCCTTTACTTCTTTTCAAACATTTAAGCTTTCACCATATTGTTTTATATTTTTCCTGTATAATCTTTATTAATAATTTACATTTTTCCTGTATTTCTGTTAATATTTTATATAAATTCAATGAAGTTTTATATATATATATATATATATATATATATATATATATATATATATATATATACAATTGAGTTTATTAAATCCAAACCTCCTTTCTTTTTTGTAACATAAAGCATTCCTCTTTTAAAGGTTCAACTAGATCCCCATATAAATGTAAATAACACATTTAATAATTATTTTTCACATTCTAGTGGTATCATAAATACACTTGCTAGGTGTGCCATCTTACCTAATATTACTGAATTAATTAAGCATGCTTTTTTCCTATAAGTTTAAATGTTCTCCAGAATATACAAGTGCTCCTTGTTTTATGTATCATGTCATTCCATTTGTCACTTTTTGTTGATCAATACCAAACCTTATTCACATAATGTCTATTTCTTCTTTATTAAACTGAATACCTTTTATTTTCCTGAAAAGCCAATCCTTTACTCTTTTCCTCATATTGAACCTGACACCTTTAATTCTTTGTCAAGTGTCTTAACAGCTATACTCATCCATTCTTCATTTTTACAACTAATACTAGATAATCCACATAAGAGAACATCAATGGAATCTGAATTCCCTCCAATGTACAGCATTTGGTTTCCTCCAATACTAAATTTATCTTGGTAACTACTGCATTAATAATGAATGCAAATAGAATACTACTTGCTGGACATCCTGGCTTAATACCACTTTTTATTTCTATTATCTCACTTAATCAACCATTAACCACTAGTTTCACTTTATTTTTATACACTGATTTCAAAATGTTAATTATTTTATTATTTATATTCTTTCAAAATTTCCTATAATGCTTCATGCTGAATCTTGTCAAATGCTTTACTTACCTCTCCTACTAATATTTTCAATTCTGTCTCCATCATTGCATCATCTACCAATTCTCTTATTATCATTAAAAGGTATTGACTTCCTTTTTCTTTTATTCCAAAAATTGTTTCATTCAGTAACTTATTAGCCTTACTTACTATTCTTTTTTTTCTACTATTTTCATAAAAAATCTCATAATCAACATTGTTTAATGTTAGTGGTCTCAGTTTTTATGTCTGTTCTTTCTCCCCTTTTCCATATAAAATTCATTGCACCAATACATATTTTTTCATAATTTACCCTTTTTCAAAGCATTCATTCAACACCTCTAAAAATATTCTTTTTGCCATTCTTGCATGTCCTTATACATTAGTCCATATAAACCTGTAGCTGCTATTATATTTACTGTTTTCAACACATTTTAAATTCTATCATTGAAATCTTTTCTTCCATTCTGTTATTGTCTTCTTCAGTTATTTTTTTAAGCTCCATATATTTTTTCTTATAGTATCACATATGGAAAATGTTTTAAAAATATGTATTTTTGCTATGTGTATTATTTCTTTTTGTGTATTCAGTATATATCCCTCATCATTCCTTAACTCTCTTATTATTCTTATTTTTTCTTTAACCATTTTACTTAGGTATGATGCTACTTCTTTTTTTTTGCCTTGTAAACATATCTTTGTTTTTTAATCTTCTCTTGGTTCATTTCATATAATATTTTTTCTTTTTCTAGAAACTCTTTTTTATTGTCTAGTATGTTTTTAAAGACTTGGTTATTGATTTCCTTATATTTGCAGCTATCTTGTATTCTTTTTTGTCCTTTGCCATTCCTGTACTTCTTTTCTATATTTTTCTTTTAGACTAATCCTCTAACTTGTCCAGTCTTTATAAAATCCTCTCATGTTTATATGATCTAACTATAGCTGATGTGTTATTTCCTTTACATACTCATTAAACTTTGATTTACTAATTAATTTTATCCCTCTACCTATTTTTATATAACCTATCTTTTCTTGAATCTCTATCCAGATTGTTACATGGTCTGAAAAACCCATAATTTTAACTCCTTTCGTAATATCCTTAAATTCTTTGATACCATAAAATAATCAATTTCAGTTCTCAAATTACTGCATTTGTATGTCCAATCTTTGTTTTTCCATAAGTATATTTTATCGCTTTTGATCATAACCGAAATAACTTTTACATTTGCCCCTTCTTTTCGCCTATGTTTTAAATTACAATTGAAGTCTCCCACTATCACTTGCATATTTACATTAACATAATCAAGTATTTTCTGAAACACAATCTCTCTGTTTTTGTAAAGTGTATGCATAGAGGGAAATCACCCTATATATTTGTTTTTCCATTTTATATCTAATATTAATATTCTTCCTACTACTTCTAATGTATAATCCAGAATTCCTATACATTCTTTAAATAAAATTGCTATGCCTGAGCATTTTTCTTCTCCTGAGTTCCATATAACCTTGCAGCCCCATAAACAATTAACTTACATTCTTTCTTTTTCTTCTGTTGTTATTCGTATGTTTACTAATACTATAATATCCATATCTAACATTCAACACCATTCCAACCCTCTTACCCTTTGCTGAACATTCTTTATGCTTTTCAAGTAAAGAGCTAGGATTCTCACCTTGTTGAAAAGTTTTCTGTTGCTTTTATCCTTTTCGTTTTTTGTTTGCTCCTATGTCTATATTTTTTAATTTGTATTTTCTATCTTTCACTCATTTCCCAATAGAATTTAACTTACTTTTAACTCTTATCCAGTTATCTTCCCATTCATCACTTGAATTATTTACTTCTTCCTCTATCTCTTCTTCTTTTCCATCTGTTTCCCTCATACATTCTTTTATTTCCATTCTTTTATCTTCATTTCTTTTTTCTTTTTGAGTTTCTTTGGTATTATCTACTTAAACATTCTTCCTATCTTGGTCTGACTTTGTTTCCTGTGTATAAATCTCTTTAGCATTACAGTCCATCCATGAATGTCCTATTTTTCACACTTTATACACATTTCTGTTTGTCACAATTGCTAATTAAATGGTCATTTTTACCACAAACAACACATCTTTAGTTGTTGCCATTATCTAACAAATTCTTTATTCCTCTCCACATCAATTATACTTGGCAAATGCATTATTTTGTCATTTTGCAGTTTCGTATAACACCACATTCCCATCCCCAGCCCATAAACCTCTATTGTCATATATTTTTGTAATGTCCATTACATTACTTACACACAGTTTTAAATAGTCTTTTAAATCATCTCTTAAACTTCAGTTCAAAATTGTATACTCTTTTTTTTAGCTTCTCTGTTAAATGCATGCAAAACATATAAGTTCTATGGGTTTTCATTCTTTCTTTTTCATATTGTTGTAAGACTTTTTCATATACTGCGCCTACATGAAACAAAGTCACAAAAGATATCTTTATTAATACAAATAAATGCTCATATCTCTCTGGGTTCAATACCCAGTGGTGAAATGATGCTGTCCCATATTTCATACCTGTTCAGTTCCTTTTCCGTATTGCTACTTATTCTCACCTGATGTTTTCTTCTTACTGCTGTTTTCTTATCTTCACTTCTCTTCTTTCATCTTATCTTACTGTTTGTTCGTATGATTTCTTTTCTTCCTTCTTTAATTCCTGAACTTCTTCTTCTTGAATTATGTCTATTATTTCTCCTCATGACATTGCCTTTTCACTCTCTGGCTCACTATGTCAGTTAGTTCTTTCAACTAAACAACTTACAACCATATTTGTCAACTGTACAGATTTTCATGGAATGTCCAGATTTTGGCCTCATATTTTTGGTCTGTTTTTCATATACTTGTGGTTTTCTGGAAAATTAGTGGTAAATCATTACAGATTGAAGTTAGAAAATAATAATAGACCTTTGAGTTTCAGACTTCATAACCTTCAGAAAATCCAGGCTAAAACAAAACCTGTTATTCTATCAACTTTCTAAGTTTGTAAGTGCAATTTTTAAAAATTGTTCCTATTTTTTGGGCCTTTGTCCCACCTTTATTCATGGCTTTGTCCAGATTTCTTGCTCTAAGATGTTGAGCGGTATGCCTACAACCCCCCCCCCAAACTGGAGGGTTGTAACAACACACTCAGATGTTGCAGAATCTGTTGCAAACACATTTCGCTAAAACAACTCCTCTGAATCCACAATATCTACTTTGACTCCTCCTTTTTGACTTTTCCTTGACTCTCCTCCACTTTCTTTTCTCCCTTCTCAATACTTCTCACTCTGCATAACTTTCGATTCATTATCTGCCATATTCGGCTTTTCAGCTGTTCGATTAACAGCTTTACTCACATCAAAAATCTGAAAGACCTCTCCTTTTGACTTCATGCTTGATTTTGGACTTCTTACTTCTCTGAGCTGCCTCCAGGTCCAGACTGGAAGACAGGAAGTGTAACAATGAATTGTGTCCCCATATGCAAAGAGTAGGTTTTTAATTGATATATATATATATATATATATATATATATATATATATATATATATATATATATATATATACACACATTGCATATTATTTACGTTTACATCATTTACATCTATTTACAAATCTCCTTAAATTATCATCTTCACTTTAAGCGTTCCCTCCCTACTCTTTTATCCACAACCAAAACATTATTTTCTCCAAAATCTTTGTCATAGTCCATTTTCCATTGTATTTCTTTTCATTTGGTCCATGAAACATAAAATATTATTCTATCCATTTTCTTCACTTCTTCCTGTTTTTGTGCACCATAATAACCAAATTTTATTATGTCCATATTTATTTGCTCAAATTTTAACAAACGTTTCACCCTATTATGTTTACATATTTCTTTCCACAAATTATTAACTCTTTCAAATTTCAAAAACATATGCTCAGTAGTCTCAAATTCTACACATTTATTGCATATTCTATCTTGCTTTTTTTGTATGGCACATTTGCCTTAACTGGCAACTTTATAATAGACAGTCTCCATAAATAATCATTCATAGGTTCATAGGTAGGTACTAGGCTATCGGCCCAAGGGCTTACATAAGCCTAGCCAACAAGGTTCCCTGGCTTATGCCACCCAAGAAAGTTATTTCCTGTGCTACTGTTGAGCAGAGACACAGAAGTGATCCCCAGGGTGTATCTCCTATTTCCCATCCACTCATCAAGATTTTTCTTGAAGAGTGCTAATAAAGAACTTTGCTTGACTTAGATGGGTAGCCTGTTCCAGAGTATAGGAATTCTCTGGAACAGGAATCTATCCCTCCAGCATGTCCTGTTTATTGTGGTGACAAGGTTTAGGTCCCTAGAGTGTATAGCTTGGAGGGATTGGGATTTAGAGAAGTAGATACCAAACAGGAGCGGCCCCAGGATGGAACCCTGTGGTACTCCACTTGTCACTGCTTTGAGGTCAGATTTGGAGTCTGCAACTTTTACAGTGTGGGTTCTGTCAGTGAGCCAGTTGGCAACCCATCTTGTCATGTAGGGATTTATACCTAGTTTAGTGAGTTTAGGTATTATTCCAGAATGGGGGATGGTGTTGAAAGCCTTGGCGAGGTCAAGATAGGCTGTGTGAACCACCTTACCCTCATCTATGGCTTTGGTGACTGCCTCAAAGAAGTCGATCAGGTTCAGGAGGCATGATCTGCCTTTCACAAACCCAAAATGGGTGGGATCCAGAGTTTGGAGGTTACCAATGTCTTTGTTTATGAGTTCCATGATGATACGTTCCATGGCCATGCATTCCGGGCTTGTCAGGCTAATAGTTCGATATTTCCCAGGATCAGTGGTGGCTCCCCCTTTGTGGAGTGGGATAACTGTTGCTGTGTGCCATTCAGTGGGCACAAATCCTGATGCAAGGCTATTATTGAACATGGTTTTTAAGTGGGGAGCCAGTTTGTTCTGAAGTTCATGTAAAACACAGACTGGGATGTTGTCCGGTCCCATGGATGCTGTGTTTTTGGCTTTAGAGAGTGCAGATTTTACCTGTGTAGTTGTGATTACAGGGACTCTGCATTCTTCCTGTATAGATATGGGCTCTTCAGGGGGTGAGCTGGGGGTAAAGTTAGCACTGAACCTATCTGCCAGGATGTTGGCAATATCAGTTGGTTCTGTAATTTTCTTGCCGTTGTGCTGTAACTCAGAGCAGATCTGGGTGTTGCCATCAAGATTCTTGACATAGCTATAGAATGCTTTGTGGTTGTCCTTAGAATTAGTGGCAATTTTGTTTTTGTAGCTAGCTTTGGATGACCTTATAAGGAATCTCAGCTTCTTACTGAGGCTGACCAGGGAGCTCCTCCACTCTTGGGATTTTACTCTTTTGCAACAGTTTCTTCCTTCTGTTGTACAGTTTGTTTATGGCAGTGGACCTTCCTTTTTTTGGAGGATAGCGTCTTGGTTCTGTTTGGGATAGCATGATCCATGCACTCGTGTAAGTGCTTATAGAGTGCATTTGTGTAGGATTCAGCAGTTGTAAATGTATTGTCCATCTGCATGGGTGTCATGAAGCTCACCACTTCTGTCTTAAGAAGCATGAAGTTGGCTTTGGAGAACTTTTTTACCATGGTTTCCTTAATGGGAGGTGGAAGCGGGATGTGGATATCAAGGGTGATTAGCTTATGGTTGGATCAGACCAACGAGGAGTTGACTTCAAGTATGGTACACCGGTCACTCATGTTGGTAATGACTAGATCTAGGATATTGTTGCCCCTGGTGGGGGTGTGGATAAATTGATCCAGGGCATTGGAGTTTATGAATTCTAGAAAGCGTTGAGCTAAGGAGTTGGTACACGAGTAGTTTTCCCAGTTAATGGTGGGGTAGTTGAAGTCGCCCATTATTAGGGTGTTTGGTTGAACCCTAATATTTTCCAGTACATCAAGAAAAGAGGAGTGGGAATCCTGGGGCATGGTGGGGGATCTGTAGCAAGCTACAATTTGGATTGCACTTTTGCCCAGAGTTAGTTGCACTTGGATAACCTCGGATGCATTATTCTGAGCATCTAGCCTGGAGGTGTGGATATCCTTAATGAATATGGACACACCTCCGCCTTTGGTGTTTCCGTCCAGGTTACATGTCCGAAAAGTGTGGTATGAGTTATAGCCTGGTAGTGCAGGGATGCTCTCTGGAGCCTTGAACCAGGCCTCAGTCACTGCACAGATATCAATGTTCTCCATTTTAAGGAGTGCCTCGAGTAAGCACATTTTGAGATTTAGACTTCTAGCACTGAGTAGCATTACTCTCAGTTTTTGCTTGCCTGTTCCAGTTATGGTGATGAATTTGTTATTTGAACCTTGCCATAAAAAGGCACTATAGGGGCAGCAAGAGCCTTAGCCAGTATTCTGAATCCCAGGGGCGACAGGTGCAGGCCATCTGTGGCAAAGCATTGTGGTCTGTCGACCATGTCATCCCAAGCAGACAGATACTGGATCCCTTAGAATGACACCAGAAGCTTAGCCAATTGTTGAAGTCAATCATTTTGTCCTTGTACTGTGGTATCATTTTGGGTGATGGCAGAATGCTACTCAGGGCTAGGGTCATACCTGCCTGGGCTACAAGATCGGAGAGCTCTTCCATGTCTCTTTTCATGTAGTCCAGGGAGGTACGTCTCAGTTCATTCACACCACCATGGACAATGACAGAGTCATATTTGTACTTGTTGTGGAGTGACCTGAGTGTGTGGGTTATGTGGCAGATCCTGGCACCTGACAGGCAGCTGACAGTAACCTTCTATTTGTTTAGCCTGGTGAGTGGGACATCAGTGTGCCTGACTATAGAGTCACCTATGACTAGTGTGTTGGGTACGTTGTTTTGCCTTATTGGCTGTGGTTGATTGGCACACTGAGTCTGTGGGCTATGTGTCATTTGGGTTGTGTTGGGGGATGGAGGTTGCTTGCGTTTCTGCTTTGGAGGTCTCTGTTGCTTAGACAGATTACTATTGAGAGCCTCTGAATGTTTTTGTGTTACTATGTGTAGATTTAGTGAGACTATTTGGTGAGTGTGGTGTGGTGCAAATGTTTACCTTCTCCTCATGACTGTCAAGTTCAGTCTTGGTTGGAGAGAGCTTTACCTCCAGTTTGGCTAGATAAGTGCATCTCTCACAGGTTGTAGTGTTGGGTTGTAGGAGGAGAGGGTTGTCTGTGTACATGAGGCAATTTCTACATTGCCTCAAGATGCCCAGATTCATCAGATAGACAGGAGAGAGAACACTGGGAGCTGACCGTTGGACATGCCTGAATAAAAATATATTTTCCTCTAGATAAGTGAGGAAAGTGAGTACAAGAGCTGTTTTTCTCTAAGCAAGTGAGAAAAGTAAGTACAAAAACTGTTTTCCTCTAGGTAATGAGGAAGGTTGAGTGCTATAGTAATTAGTAGTTTATTTAGTGCTTACAAGTTCTGAACTAGTGCTGAGCATGAATAAACAAATTTGAGTGCTAAAACTAAGAATCTGTATCTGCACTAGGTGAGTTAAAGGACAGAAACAAGTGCAAATGCAGGCTTTCAAATCAGAAAGTTGACAGAGATGGAAGAGATTGCCCAAACGGCCAATAACTACAATTTCTGGGCCAGAACCACTCATATGGTAGACAGGTTACCTAGTGCTTACCACTCCCACTGATAAGCTAGAAGGCTTCCCTCCAACACAGAAAGACTTGGGGTGGCTCAGAAGCTTACATATAGTCCTGGATGCAGCACATTTGTATCTGGAATACTAGTTACAGGAAAGGTAGGAAACAGGCTTAAGGTAAGGAAGGAAACAGGCATTGCATTCTTTAATCTTTTTATAGTTATTATATCTCATCATTATGGATTTTTTCTTATCTATTTCTAAATCTTTCCAGGGATCAATACAATAAAATGTTTTCATAATACTTAAGTAAAATTAATTTCTATTTTTCTCACATATATTCTTTTTTATTTTTCATAACACAGTTTTGTTTTGATACTCTTTCATTTCTTCATTCACAATGCTTTTACTTCTTTTCTTAACTTCCATTCCTTCCCACAGTTCTTTGTATTTATAATATAGTATCATTTATATCACGTTTTTCTTTTCCTTCATAATTCCTTTTAATACCATATACAAAATTAAAGATGATACATGTACTATTGGCTTTATTAAACCCAAGCCTCTTTGCTCTTCTTTCATATATAGAATCCCCCTCTTGACTGAATTCAGTCTAGAGCCCCATATAAAAGAAAATATAATCATCATTAGTTCCTTTTCATACTTAATAGGAATTATACAGATGTTAGCAACACACACGATTTTTCCTATTACCATGGTGTTCAACAAGTGTGCTTTTTCTATATGAAAATCTATATGATTTCCAAAAATTAGTCATATCCTTTACTTCTTTGAGTACATTATGCCATTGTTTTTGTCTGTATTCATTCCTTCCAAATATTATCCCCATTATATATATATATTTGTAATTGAACTCAATACCTCCTATCATACTTTCAAAACCAAATCCTTTACTTTTCTCTTTATACTTAAACCATTTTTAATGTATACTTATTTTTCATGCACATTTTCTATCCATACTTTATTTTTAATAATACAATATCATCTGCATAATTATACATTATTGGCAATTGTACTTCCTTCATCATTTTGTATCCACCACTACTTGGCATTTTATTAATTACCTTCACTATTACATTCATAACTAATGAGAAAATTACACTACTAGCTGGACAGCCCTGCTTTATTCCACGTTCTATTTTTATTTCTTCCCCAATCCAGCCATTTACATTTAGTTTTACGTAGTTCCTTTCATAAACAGATTTTATTACTTGTAATATTTTTTCTTACATTATATGCCTGCAAAATTCCCCATAATGATTTATACTGAATATTATCATAGGCTTTACTTATATCCTCTATCATAACCTTCACTTCTATATTTTTATTTATGATATCAACTATTTCTCTTATTATCCATAATAACTCTTGACTCCCTTTTCCTTTTCTTCCAAATACATTTTGTTCATATATTCTATTTTTTGTAACCTTTTTGTTTTTATGCTCATAAAAATGTTATAATTCATATTATTCAATGTTATATGTCTCCAGTTTTTTATCTCCTCTTTTCTTTTTTTAATATAAATTTTATAACTCCTGTACACATCTCTTTCTCTTTAATTCCAGTTTCTAACCATTGATTCATAACTTCTATAAAAATTATTTTTGTCACTCTTTCATTTCTTTATACATACCATATTCAATTACATCCAATCCTGTTGCATAATTCATGTTAATATTGTTTAGAATTTAATTCAATTCTTTCATACATAGTTTTGTTCTAAATAATCATTATCTTCATTATTTAATTTTTCACCTTTAAAATTTTATTTTATGTTTTCTTCTCTTTTAACAAGTAATTCAATACATATTCTTTAATTATTTTGTACATTCCTTCTTGCTGTCTTATTTACTTACCTTCCTTATTTATAATGATCTTATTATTTTCCTTCTTTTATCATTTTACTCAAATATGGTGCTACCTCTTCTTTCTTTTCTTGTAAACAATATTTGTGTTTATATAACAAGTTGTTAATATTAATTTGATTAATTTTATATATTCTCTTTCTTTTTTCATAAAAGTATTCTTTCTTTGTAAAGTCTCTAAATGTTTCTTAACTTAATATCTTATATCTCTCTTTTTCTTTCCTACTTTTCTTCCTTATACATTCTAAAAACACTTTTTATATTTCTTTTTGAAATTAAGCCACCAGAGTCTAATTCTCATAAAAATCTGTCATATTCATATGATTTTTCTATAATTCCAAAAGTTTTTTCTCTTTTAAATCTAGTTATTTTTCATTAATTCTCTTTTTTCCTTTTACTATTCTTATATATTCTTTATTTTCCTGTACTTTAACCTATATAGCCACATGATCTGAAAATCTAGCATACATATTTCCTTTTTATAACTTTTGAACTATCAGATATGAAAAATAATCAATTTCTGTCCTATTTCATTATTTTTGTAGGTCCAGTGGTTATTCTCCCATACACTTAACTTTCCACTTCTCATAATTACTTTAACTATTTTAACATCACAATTGCTCTTATTTTTTTTCTTAAATTACAATTAAAATCACCAACCACAATAATGTCCATATTTACACAAACATATTCAAGAATATTTTTAAACATGCTTTCTCTCTTTTTTTTGTTACATATGCATATAAAGTTATAATTCTATACACATATTTTTTTCCATCTCAAGTCTATTACCGTAATTCGTCCTATTCCACTATGATTACATCTAATATGTTAATGCTTTCTTGACATAATATACACATGCCTGAGTGTGTTTCTTTCCCCATGTTCTAAACTACCGCACCATTTCAAAGTTTTTCAGTTTGTGTTCTTTCTTCCTCTGTTAATAATCTGATATCTTCTAAAACAATAATATGTGCATCTACTGCAGCACACCATTGTAATGTACCTATTCTTCTCTTAAGATTTTTCATACTGTTCACATTTAAAGCTAATATTTTCAGCTTTTAAGAACAGGTAGTATAATAAAATGTTTACCCCTTTCCTTTCTTATTTTCTCTAAGCATTATATTTTTGAATTTTCTTTTCCTTTCTTTAACTCTTTTTCCTATAGAATTCTTTTTATTTCTTACTGTGCACCAATCAGTGTCTTCCTCACTTGCCTCCTCTGTTTCTTTTTCCTTGTTACTTTTTTTAACTTCATGTATAAGCTCTTTATCAGTCACATTTCTTTGTACATTTTCTTGTATAATGCATTTTTCTGTCTCTCCTGTATAACTTCCTTTTCATTTTCTTGCACATTCATTTCACATTGTAGCCATGGATGACCAGTATTGCCACATTTTTGCACTTTATATCACATTTTTTTGCATTATGGCATTTTACAACATAAATAACATATTTTTATCACATTCTTTGATTGACCCCTGTATTTCACAAAACTGCTATTACCATGAACATTAATAATACTAGGAACATGCATAACATTATTATTTTCTATTTTCAGTATTACTCCACATTCCTATCCCCCAGTCCATATTCCTCTTTCATCATATATTTTTGTAGTGTCCATTATTTTTTTATAAATAGTTAACAAATATTCTTTAAGTTCTTTTGCTTTAGCTTCAGTTCTAAACTGGATCATTATTCTTTTTTGTTTGTCTGCAAAAAGCTTTCACCACATATTCTGACCATGGATAAATATTTTTCTTTTGTTCATATACACCCCCAAAAAATTCCATGACCTGCCCAGTTTCAAACATCAAGTCATGAAAAGTCTCTTTGTTAATTTAAATAAATGCTCTTACCTCTTTTACTTTGATCCCCAGAGATGCTATGTCAGAGTCCCAAACCTCAAACCTGTCCAAACTCTCTTCTTTTTTTACTGCTCACACATACAGTATACTTTTTGTTTCTTCTATTTTTTCTTTCTTCTTTGCTCCTTCTCCATCAGTTTGTACATATGGTTTTGTCTCTGAAACTTTTACTAGTATAGTCTCTTCTTCTCATTTTTCTTCTTCTATTTTTTCTATGATGTCACTCCATGAAATTGCTGTTCCACTTTCTGGCTCAATTTGATTTACCATTTCGTTCAAATAATAATCCTGCAACCCCCCGATTTGAGGATTGTAACTATGCATTTTGCAGAGGTAACTGTCTCTACTTCAATCTCCTGTGAAAGTTTTCCTCTGAATCCATCTCAGTTACAGATACAATCTCCTTTTCCTCCAATGTCACTATTTTTTCTGTACCCACATCATCAGAGAAATCTTCTGGTAGTGATTCTACCATTTCAACTACATTTTCAGCAACTTTCGCTCAATTTTCAGCAAAATCTGAATCAGCCATGTTTTCTCCCTGTTCCTCCTGGCTAACTCCACACCTGGACAGAAAACAGGAAGTCAAGAAGCCTTCTCCAACTACCAAGAGTAGGGAAAGTTTTCTGATGCCCTGGTCAAATTTCTCGTAGTAGTACAAATACCACATCAGGTCTCCTCTTCAATGAGGCTGATAGCCTAGTGGGATTAACCCAATCAACAAAAGGATAAATAAATGAATAAATAAATAAATAAAAATTACAAAACAAAACTTATAAAAATTTTATCTGGATTCAAAAAAGTAACTATGATTAACAGCTATTCAGTAGGCTCATTCTGATACTTAATTGTACTTTTCTATTCCTCAAAGGCGAAGTACACCAATGTGCTTTCTTCTGCTGACTTTCTTTTTTTCTATTCCACAACAATACTGGAACCTTTCTTGGGGCCTGCAGTTGGTAATTCTGCAGGAGCTATCAGAATATCAGAATATGATGAACTCCTGGCAACAGCCCAAACCACTATACTGATACAGACAAAGTTAATCACTGCATTTTTCATTTACATTATTAATTAATTTTGCCATATCAAGATTCTTGCAACAAAACAATATAGCTAATAGTCCCAGTCACACTACCTGGAACCAAATTATGTGTGTTTTAAGTCCTTACATTCCAAAATAAACTTATTGATTCAGTGGTTTTACATTATGACCTGAATAAGTATACAAGTTACACTGTAATTGTTTTGGTATACTGTCTTCAGAATTTAGCACACATTACATTACAATCTGCACAAGTGTCTAGTCTAAACACCAAACCATTCTATTAATTTTTAAGTTATTTTATCCAGATTTCTTTCTGACTTCTTGTCATGCACTTTCTGTGCCACTTTCTTGCACTATATTAACCCTGTCAGATAACCTGATATAGCCGTCAGTCCCATTTTCATTATATGGAAAACTATGCTGCATTTTATGTTTTGGTCTTATATTGCAGAGTAAATTTTCTGACCCAGCAGTGTTACAGGATGAAATGAATAAGCAAGCATGCATGTATCAATATCTTTAGTTTACTCTTTTAAGACTTTAGGCTTTGAGCATTTGAACATATTTTATGCTGTACTCTGCACTAGTGTCTACTGTAAATACCACATTTTGACTATTAATTTTGAGTTTCTTTACTGAAACTTTCTCAGATTGCCATGTCATTAAATCTGTATACCATGTTTTGCAGACCATTAATTCTGTCTATATCTGTGACATTTACCATGCCGTAAGCAAACCATTTTCATTACTTTGCTTTTTTTGTGGTCACTCCTTTTGACTGAAACTGTGCTCCTTTCCTTTATGCAATTTAGCAAAGTGCTTTCCCATTTCAGAGATTATTTACATATAATTAATCATGGGACTTTTGTTTTCATCATGTTTATAGCCAGATCTCATGCAGAATTATCAGCAGTATAGTTTTATATCCTCCAAGGCTCAATTTACGTGTTTTTTCACCTATTTCAGCTTTTTTCCATCTCACATGCAACTTTACACAATTCTAACTCTTCCATGAGTTATTTTATCTCTGATGATATAATTGTACTCACTACACACACACATATGGATCACTTTACCCATATCCAACTCTTCCATGAGCTATTTTATCTCTGATGAAGTAATCTCACTCACTAAACACACAAATGGATCACTTTACCCATCATTTAATATGTTTCTATCACCAATCTGCCTCTCTTCTGGTCTGTTTTGGTACCACAAATGGTTATGTCTTGAACTTACTAATTATGTAACTTACTAGGCTTCACTTTTTATGGCCAATGTCTACAATGTGTTCACATATGTATCAATACTTTCTATGGGAAAGTATGCCCCTCATGAAGAACATTTGGCAAATATATGGTAGATTTTTCCTTGTCTCATAGCAAGTCTGAAACGTCTGTCTCATTATACTACTCATTTATTTTCTTTTGTTAACAGGAGTAGAGTGCTGGTCTCCATGGACAGTTTGCAGACTCAAGCCTGGGAGCAATAATTAAGTAACTTGCTCAGAGTCACACAGTTAGGCAATGGAGGTGGGAGGTAATCAAGCTCTGGACCACTAGACCACAGGAAACAGTGCATTAATAACTCCTTAATCATCTGTGCCAACTGCTGTATTAACTTTTCCGGGCTTCTTCCACTAGCATGCAAAGAAATATATCACACTGAATCTTGTCAGACTTCTTTTTACTTTTTGCAGCCAGAAATAAACTATATTTTTGGATCCACAATTTTGAACTCTTGGGTAAATTGCCTTGAAGTGAGAAAGACTTTCTGGAAGTTGTACCTGCACTATCTCTTATCAGTAAACAAATGAATTACATGTTCTCTTACAAATCCTCTAACTGTTTCACTGATGAAAGTACTATTTCCAACAACCATTTTCAGGAATTCTAAACATTGTATGGGCTATCAGTCTTTTTTCAAATCCATTGAGTTATACATTGAATTTTAACAGATCCATTACTTTTTCACTACATAATGATTTTACTGCCTGAATCCTTCAAGTTACATTATATTTCTCTAAACTCAGAGTTAAATCTTTTAATAATTTTTCACTCTCAGAAATAATGATGCTCTCATATGATTTTAAAAGTGGGTCTATATGAAACTTTCATGAATTTGTAAAGTTTTGTATTATAGAAATGAGTATCATACCTAGGCTATTATTTCATATTGCTTTACTGTATCGGTGGCTGAACAGGTATCGGTGGCTGAACAGGTATCATACTTGCCTTTGGTGCCAGAAGATCAAAAGTCTGTATGCTCAATTCCCATATCCAGTGTCTGTATGTTCAATTCCCGTATCCAGTGTCTTGATTCATTTGAAGGTGTGCGAGAGAGTGAAGCTTATTGATAGAGTTAACACTTTGCATGTATGAGTCTTTAGGGTCAATCCAAAGCAATTTGCTTTTAATAAATATATACGTTTCTATCCAACTTTTAAAACAGCTAATGCGCAAAACATAAATTATTCAAAGAGAAGAAGAACACACACGCTGTACCACGGCTGTAGACTTTATTGAATAAGCACTTTCAGGGATAAAACCCTCTTCATCAGACTACAAAAACAAACTCATTCACTAAATTTATATTACTCCAATTAAGAGCATCATTAGTAGAAAATAATTCATTAAAGAGGCAGTGACATCTAAAAACATCATGAAAAGTATCATAAAAACATACATTCTTTAAAAGCGTCACAGAACACATAGGGCTGCAATACATGTCTCAAATATAAAAAAGTAATAATAGGAATAAATAGTAAATAAATAAATTAATGTTTCAGTGGTCGAGATTTTAAAAAAGGTTTTAGGGACACCTTACTATTGAGGCCTGGTGGTTTATCTGCAGCATAAAGCATAATCCACTTCTGTTCAGAGGCCTCAGTCTGGTTCACTAGGTTACCTCCTCTCCTATTCTCACACAATACCTCTAATACAAAAAATTTAAAAATATGATTAGGGCCTTCATTTTTGTTATGTACAGCAAGGGCACTGCTCTCTCTGCAATTCCTAATATCTCTGTAATGCTCAAGTATCCTATCCTTTGTCTTACTAATATAGTATGAGAAACATATAGTACAATATGCAAAATAGACAAAATTGGGTGTCTTACAATCAACATAAAAATTGCTAATAAACTTAAAACCTAAATGGGGATGTGTAAAGCTAACACCTAAGTGAATATGTGTACATGCAGTACAGTTCCTGCATGGATACGTTCCCACTCTATCAGATTGACACCTGCGAATAGAGCCATCAAACCTGTAGCATAACTGACTCTTTAATGTTTTATTATGAATTTTAAAATGAAGGCCCTAATCATATTTTTAAATTTTTTGTATTAGAGGCATTGTGTGAGAATAGGAGAACAGGTGACCTAGTGAACCAGACTGAGGCCTCGGAACAGAAGTGGATTATGCTTTATGCTGCAAATAAACCACCAGGCCTCAATAGTAAGGTGTCCCTAAAACCTTTTTTAAAATCTCGACCACTGAAACATTAATTTATTTATTTACTATTTATTCCTATTATTACTTTTTTATATTTGAGACATGTATTGCAGCCCTATGTGTTCTGTGAAGCTTTTAAAGAATGTATGTTTTTATGATACTTTTCATGATGTTTTTAGATGTCACTGCCTCTTTAATGAATTCTTTTCTACTAATGATGCTCTTAATTGGAGTAGTATAAATTTAGTGAATGAGTTTGTTTTTGTAGTCTGATGAAGGGGTTGTATCCCTGAAAGCACTTACTCAATAAAGTCTACAGCCGTGGTACAGCGTGTGCGTTCTTCTTCTCTTTGAACAATTTGCTTTTAGTCTGGAGTGCTGTGAGTGATGGAACCATTCTTGACCTGTTTTTACAAGTTTGATTCCTTTCTTCAGTTCCTTCAAATACCAAGGACTGTTTAGTTATTTACATTGTTACTTAATATTTTATTTTATTTTATTTTTATTTTTATTTGTTGACGACCTGGCTGTCTAGCTGGGATATGTGTCATTTTCAGTAGAGGCCGAGGAGAAACTCCCACACATAACAGAGCAAAACAGAGCTCCAAATAAGTATAATAATAAAACACAAAAAATAAATACATTTAAATCAACTAGTTAATCAAAAATCAAAAAAACATTAAAAGGAAAACAAAATTTAAAATCATACACAATGTTCTGTAAATCATAAAGCAAGTTATTTTTAAATAAAACATATGGTTGCAGTAAGGCAGCACACAGATGAAGATTACATTAGAAAAGAGAAGGGAAGAGAAGTAGAGAAGGAAAGAAAAAAGGAAAGAAATGAAGAATGAGGAGAGAGTAAGAGGAGAAGAAAAAGAAAAAAAAGACAAGAGAAGAGAAGTGGAGAGATGTAGAGATGGGGTCAGAGCATAAGAGCACAGCAGGGAAGGGAAGCAGGGTAGAAGTTAGTTTTCAAATGAAGGTTAAAAGGTTAAGGAGAGAAGAGTAGGAGAGAGAGAGTTAGCCTGGAGTACTACAAGAACAGAGCGGAGTTTTGGTTAGTGAGTTTGGTTTTGTTTGTTGGAAGAGTTTGTAGGGGAGAGATAATAGTTAACTCTTTAAGCAGCAAATTCCATACTCTGCCTACAGTATTGGTGAAAAGTACAAAATAAGTTGTGGGCCTTTATGCTGGGTTTATAAGTTTTTGGTCATAAGTTTAAAGGAGGAGCGAAGAGAATTGAGTGGTGAGGATTGAGATAGAGTTGTAGTAGTTTGTTGGTGTTAGTAGGTTGGTACAGTAATTTGTGGGAAATATTGTGATAGTTTTGTAGTTCCAGATAGTTTTGTAGTTCCAGCCAGCCTTTTCTAGATGTGTTCTAAAGGTGGTTAAAATAGTGGCTAAAATGGCCAGTGGCTTATGTTAAAGTTATAGAAAGTTTAAGTTTTTTTTTTGTGGGTTTTATAGTTTTTAAGAAGAAGAGAGATTAGATATAAGATGAGAGAGATATAAGATAGAGAGTAGATATAAGTAGTTGATGGTTTTGGTAGAAATAATTTTTTAATTTTTAATAATGGTTTTTTTTAGTTTGATTTTTGATGTGTTGTGTGATGTGTTGGTCAAAATTGTGTTATCAATGGTAATTCCAGTTTGTTGAGTGTGTGGGAGAAGTGTTGTTTGTTGTGTAGTTGTAGATAGAGAAGTTAAGAGGAGGTGGAGGTGGGGGGGTGAAGAGGGAGAAGTTTGTTTTTGGCATTGAGAAAGTGAGTACCGCCTAGTAAACCATGTTTCTACAGTGTTGAATTTGAGTTTAGAGTGAAGTGGTTAGATCAGAGGTGGATGATGCTGAAATGATGAAAAGTCGTCAGCCAGCATATTGGAATGCAGGCTTGAGGAATTACAGAGTGGAGATCATTAATATAGAGGGAGAAGAGGAGAGGACCAAGGATAGAGCCCTGAGGGACACCAAATATCTAAAACAATATTTTTTTTCTGATTTTAATTAACAGCTAAGACATTTTTTTCTGATTTCAGTGCATATTGTTGTTTGGGCAAGACTTGGTATAGCAGTGTTTCAGGGGTTCCTATGAGTACAATGAAAACGCATTATGTCGAATGCATTTTTGTCGACACATGTAGAGTGAACAGGCAAAACAGCGAAGTGGTTGTTCAGCAAATTCTTTCCCTGGGAAAGAAGTCGCTTGACCGCTTTGTTGTTTTGCTGTGTTCTGAAGTGTAGTGTGGTCCCTTGTCTGGTATAGCTCCCGAACGTGATTGTGCAACAGTTACTGACCTTAGGGTTAGGGTGCGGGTTAAGGTAAGTGCATATGTATGAAAGTGTTTACTGTTTTATATTTTGTGTTAGATGTATGGTTGAGTTACATCTGTATGTGTTTTCAGCTGTTTACATTTGTTTTGGGGGGGTAGAATTAGGGTTAAGGTAAGTATGTATGTGTTTGGAGCGGTTTATGTAAATGTGCGTGAGTTACTGACCTTAGGGTTAGGGTGCGGGTTAAGGTAAGTGCATATGGTTTAAAATGTTTACTGTTTTTTTTTCGTTAACTGTATGGTTGGGTTATGTGCATATGTGTATTTAGTTATTTACTGGTTTTTGGGGGGGTATAATTAGGATTGGGTATGTGTGTATGTGTTTGGAAGTGTGTAATGTTTTTTTTTGTGGGGGTTGGAACAGCGATTTCTTTCCCTAGGAAAGAAATTGCTATTCTGTGGATTCAACATTTTCAGCTTTCGCTGAAAATGTGTCGAAGTAACATCGTTCGCTGTTTTTAGCGTTTGATGTTGCAATATAGACCCATGTTTCAGAGCCATTTTAGGGGATTGCAAGTGATTATCTTCTGAGAGAAGGTAATTTGCTATTGTTCTAAGAGATCAGATTCTTGCTGGCCTAGCAACAAATTGTGTGATGATTGGCTGCTTCAGTTTTCTGCTCTATTTTATTGATTTATTTATTTTTTGCTTAAGTTGTGAACTTTGCTCTTCTTTGTCAAGAGTGCTTTGAGCCATGCATCTGAGCTCTTGCTGGAACCAGATTTTACCCATTTTTAGTGGATGACACTCATTTCTTCATTCCCATCAAACACCAGGGAAATGCGTTTTGATTGTCATTTAACATCTGAGACTTTTTTTTGCTAATTTCAGCACATATTACTAACTGGGTACAACTTTGGCAGTGCTTGGGGCCAGAACATATGGGAGTTCCCCAAGGTTCAATCCTAGGACCACTGCTTTTCAACATTTTTACCAATCAGCCATTCAGCTCCACCCCACACTCTTCCCTAATGCAATACGCTGATGACTCCACAGTCATCACCATTGCAGACACACTTCCCATATTCCATTCTAAAACTCAGGAATCCTAGTCTGTTGAGACCTGGCTCAACCAAAACCATCTAATCCTAAACCCAAAAAAGACCAAACTCCTTCTCTTTCTTCCAAAAACAATGACCCAGCTGAAACAAAACTTCTCCATCTCCTCCCACAACAACACACCTATCACAGTGGGTAATCACACTAAACTACTTGGGGTCATCATTGATGACCAACTAAAATTTGACCAGCATGTATGTACTAAACACCATCAAGAAAACCCACCAAAAAATCGGCCTTCTCTACAGAAACAAAACATTTCTCTCCTGTCAAGCAAAAATTGCTCTATCACTTGCCTACCTTCTTCCAAGCTTTCTCTATGGCTCTCAGATTCTCACCAACCTGCAGATCCCTCTTATGACCACTCTTAAATCCACCATTAACAAAGTAGCAAAATTTTCCGCTGAACTTCCTTACTCCTCTCACCACTGTCTTGCTCTACTAAAACTTAAATGGTTAGAGTTTCCTCACAACTGTACTCTCTCCCAGCTCCAGATAATCCATTCCATTCTATACCAGCCCACATTCTACCCCGCCATATCACCCATCATCTCATCCTACTCCCCAGCTAGGACACTCCGGAGTTCTCACCAACACCTTCTGACCATAACCAAACCCAAACTCAACATAGGAAAGGACCTGTGTAGCTACTACCCAGCCATACAATGGAATAAACTCCCACTAGACATACGAAATACTACTTCCAAATTTCTATTCAAAAAGACAGTGAGAAATCACCTTAGCTTAAATAAACGTTGCCTCTGTTACCAGCCCCCTGACTAACCCACCTCTCCATAATAATGATCTCGCTTATTTCTCTCCTACAATATAATAATTCTCTCACTTCTTCTTATGATATAATAATTCTCTCACTTCTTTCTCTCCTACAAGTACCAAACTCTACCTCCTTCCAAACTCCCCATCCCTTCTCCCCCTCTAAACCCTCTCCCTACTCTTACCCATAAACTATTCCTTTGCTATTCCAATCTCCTCACCAGTAAAATGGTCAACAAAATACTGTTGCACTCTTATCTCTCCTTTCACTGCTACCCAACCACTTCTTACTAGCTTCCTTTCTCTTTACTCAAAATTCAATTTCTCCTTGACTACCTACCTTATTGTACATAGCTAGCCAACATTGTATATAATCTAGAATCAGTATTATTATTGTATACTCACTGTACATTATGTATTCTTTTTTCTGTGTACTAGCAAATGTCTTTTTTTGTATTCTTGGAACTTGTAAATATTTTGTAACTATGGAGCTTTTCTCCCCAGGTCACCACTGAAAAAGGGCCTTAGCCCAGATGGACCAACCCGGTCAACAAACATTAAATAAATAAATAAATCTTGTAACACTGGCAGTGATTATTTTGTGACTCAGGGTAATTTGCTGGTTTTATGATAGTTCAAATTACTACTGACCTGTAGAAATCTGTATTCTGATTGATTGTTGAAGTATTCTGTTTTTATTATATACTGTAATAATTTGTGTGCACTCTATACTGTACCACAGTAGGTAACACTGCACAGTAGCTGGTTAGTGCTTTTTACTAGTCACCGTTTGACTGACTGGACAAACTTGTTGGATATTTGACCACTGGCTAATATGCCCAATGAGTCTTTCAGTGTAATTGTATTTCTGAAAGTTGTGCATGGCTGTGTGAGGCTCTTTATGAGTTGCTAGTCAAGCAGCTAATTGCTATGGTATTGCCTATAGGTTACAAGCAGCCAAAGCGTTACGCAAATGACCAGTAAACACAAAAGTGTAATACTTCCAGTCAGAAACAGATTCCAGTTCCTCATAAAACTCTTTATTAAAACACCTTAAAGTTCATTAAAATAACTATTGAAAAAAAATAAAATCTAGTGATTAAGTGCTTTCATCTATTACAACAATAGGACTTCTTCAGAATCACTCTCAATTAAACAAACCTTCACTTATGTACTTCCATAAATAATTAATTAAAATCAAATAACTGTTCAAAATTTAAAATCATCATAATTAGAAATCAATGATATTTTTACAAATAATAAAATATTTAAATGATTACCATTAGTAAAAGTTTTCTCTCATGTGCAATAATGGCTGCAAAGAGATGTTTTCATTTATACCTGGGTATTGTGTAACTTTTAATTTCAGTTGAAACCAAACAACAATTTAAAATGAAGCACCTGGAGCCACCAATATAACGAACTTCGACTTTATTAAACAAAAATACATATCAAAAGAAATGCTTAACTTGTTCACCGCGTTTTTCATCAACCATGTAACTTCATCAGAAAAAACACGTCATTTGTCCCAACCCTCTTATTATATGGGGTCTACTTTAATTAAACAAAAGTGGAATCCGTTGACATATAAACAGTAAAACGCGATAATGTCGAACATGCAAAACCGCAAAATTTAAACATTGAAACCATCACCCGTAACATACTACCTATGCAAACACAACAAAAAACACATACATACACTAACCAAAACCCTACTACTAACCCTAAATTAAAGCACCAAAACCCCACTTGTAACCCTACACTAAACCCCACATACACAACTATCTATGCACTACCCTTAACCCCTCCCTAACCCTAAGGTCGTAACTACCGCACACTTACCCTGCAGAACTATACCCACACAAAGTAAATATTCCACACACATACACTTAACAAAACCCTACACTAAACCTTACATACATTACCTATCTATGCACTTACCTTAACCCGCACCCTAACCCTAAGGTCCGTAACTATCGCACACTTACCTTACGGAGCTATACCACAGATGGGCCAACTATGACAATTCGACATTTCCGATTTTGCTATTTAGTGTGTTCAAAGTTTCCGCGTTTTGCTGTTTATGTATCGACAGATTCGTATTCAATGGATTCTACTTTCATTTAATTAAATTAGACCCATTATATGTGCTTCACTAAACCAATTATCCAATCACTTGAACTCATAAAAAAATTACTGTCAAAAAGGCTATCACAAAGGAAGCCTTAAAAGCATTTTTTTTAAATATTGCATCAAATATAAATAATCCTCACCCATTAATATCTTACTTAATAAAAACACAATTATTATCCTCTTAACATAAAACCATCAATACAATAACTATACATTTTAAAAAAAGTTATTTAAAAAAGTTATTTAAAGTTTATTAAAGTGATATTGGAGATGTTTGATATTTAACTTCCCCCATTTCTCCAGGACTATGTTTGTTGACTAAGGTGAACTGCACTATGATATGTATTTATCCGACACTACCTTATTTGCTATGTATCTGGAGATCTCCTGTTCTTATTGGCACATATGTATATAAGTTATATTTTGGTTCACTTATGTTTGTCTGTACAGGTTTAATCCATCTATTATTGTAATAATGTTTTTTTTTCTCTCTCTTCCTTTGTATTTGTAAAATTAATAAAATTGCGTTTTGAAAAAAAAAAGTTATTTAAAAAGACCTATCATGAAATATTCTTCTAAAATGGTAACAGAGCTCCATCATGTGGTAAGATATATGATTGCACATAATGTTTTTTCTAAAAAGCTAAAATTATTTATATATAAAATAAATAGAATAGCACATAGAACCATCTACTATAAAAGAAACATTCTGGCATCAACTAATAAAAAACATTACACCAAAAAGAAACTCACAATCTTGCGGCTCTTAGTTTCAATACAGGCACCAGACATATATTCATTCAGTCCTGGTGTCCTGCAAGCCTCCAAGATCATTTGCCAGTAAAATTCCCTCACCTCTATTCTATTTTCCCAGTCCCCTCCCCTAATATTATGTGGGATTACTTCAAGCACAAAGAACATAAAATTAGCCTCTTTACATACTGTGCTATGTTTATAAACGGCATTATTCAAATCCTGCTTTTGGATCTCATACATATGTTCATAAATTCGTCTTCTGAATGCCCATTCCGTCTTTCCCACATAAAAAGAAGGACACTTTTTACATTCAGCTAAGTACACTATTCCTTTCATATCACAGTTAGCGTACATTTTACTTAACAACAGTCTATCTCTACCCAATAGATAGTGACATTCTTTATTCATCACAAACCTACACTGTGTGCATCTGTCACATTTAAATTTCCTTTTTTTCCTGCTATTTGTCTCACCTCTACTTGCACTTTTTTCTAAAATGTTTTTAATACTCATGTCCTTCCTATAACTAAACAGAATGGGCTGCTTAAACATTATATTTAAATCTGAAAATTCAGACATTTTCTAATTTCTATTCACTATTTGTTTCACCAAACCAGACTCACAGTTGAAATTCAAAATGAATGCACTATTATAATTTTACTCTTCTGTTACTTGTTAGATTACAATTAGTTGTCCTGCTGGTGCTAAGATGCATGATATCACAAAGGCTTTATAGTCCCTTTCTTTGGATGAACATGATTACAGCCTCATGGTAATCCATGTGGGGTTGAATGACTTGAGGTGCGTAACCCAGAGGGATGTGTAGATTCACATGTTCGCTCTCACCATGCATGTGTCCAGTGTGGGCAGGACAGTAGTCCAGTATGTAATTCTTCCATTACCCAGAATGATACCTAGCTATATATAAAGAAAAGATGATTGGCTTCAACAATTGGATTAGTAATTGGTGTTATTCTAGAGGAGTCCAGTATGTGTCAGCCAACCCAACATGCTCAAACAAGGATTGTCTGTACCTTTCACTCCATGAGTTCTGAATACTGGGTGTAGAACAGAGCATGTGCTGTGTCTTTAAGAAGCATATCAAGGACTGAACGTGCATATATAAATAGCAGGCACATGCTATATTCAGTGCCATTTGAAAGTGCAGCCAGAGGGTGAGCATGTAAGAATGAATGTAAGAATGAATGTAGTTTGTATATAAGTTACCTAAGTTAAAGTTAATAAGCTTCAAGCATGATGTGTTTGTACATAAAAAAGCTGCTTAACAGAACCCACAAAAACTCATGTATTACATCCTGACTAGACAAGCGACATGGTGTCAGAACTGGGATTCCAGAGACTGGTACTCAGAGCCGTGAGGTGCAGAAATAACAGTGAAGGTAAACTAAGAGAAACTAGCATGAAAAATGGTCAGGAAAGAATTAAAGGTAATGAAAACTTGCATGAACAGTTTATTTTGTAAAAAAGATAAAACAGAGCATTACAAGGGCACAGGCCACATTATTAAACAAGTGAGAGGCACAAAAGATTTATTAATTAAACAAAATGTTTAAGATTAAGATATTTGATAAAATGATTATCAGAAAAAACAAAATGAGTATGTTTAAAGCAACACGACTGTGTTTAAAGTAAAACATGAATGTTTAGAGTAAAACGAGCACAAGAAAAGTACAACAGGCATGAAAAGAGATTAAACGAGCAAAACGAATATAATAAGGGAAAAAAGGGCACATTAAGCATAAATAAAGCAAGGCGACCCAATATTTTTTGGCAAAGTGCTGTGTTTTGACATAACTATGACTTTGAATTGTATCAAGGGCATAACTAGAGTTATTTGAACTATTTATAAGTGTGTAAAAGTGCTTACAGTATGTGCTTATTACTGTGCATGTGTTCTGAAGAGTTTGTCTGCAAAGTGCAACTATTTCGTAAAGTACAGTCAAAGTATAGCCATTTCGAAAAAGTTATCTTGTGCTGGGTGTATCTATCTTCAAAGTGCCACCATTACAGAGTGTTTCTTGCACTGTAAAGGATTATATAGCGAAGTACCGCCATTTTGGGGAAATTTCAGTGTGCCGTGTACTGTTTATTTGCAAAGTGCAGTTACTGCAAAATGTTTCCTACTCTCAGCTTCTTCTGCCCTGTTCATTTGCACATTGCAGTTATTTGGGATGTTTCTTACACTGATAATAGGTGATTTCTTGCAGTACAGCAATTTTGAGAGTACTGCAGTGCCTGAGAGACTTATTTTGCAAAGTACAGTTATTCAGAGGCTTGTTGTGCTATTGGACAAAGTTAGAAATACTGGCCTAACTTTCTGGCATACTTGTATGTGTGTGTGTGTATGTGTGTGTGTGTGTGTGTGTGTGTGTGTGTGTGTGTGTGTGTGTGTGTGTGTGTGTGTGTGTGTGTTCATCCATATTTGCAAAATCCCTCACTGGTATGTGTTAATATGGCAGATGGATTTCGAAAGCCCTCACCACTTATATGTACTCAGAACATTGCAGAGCACTGGAGAATATTTGAGCAAGAGTGTGATATTTTTATACAAGCAGCTTATTCTGACAAAGATGCATGCACCAGGGCATTCATTTTGCTAAACCTAGCTGGGTATGATGCCATTGAAAGAGAGCATTCATTTGTGTATGCACCAGCAGTATATGAGGGAGAAGGCAAAATTCATCATATTGTTGTACAGGCAGAATCAAGGGAAGACCCCAAGTGTTTGAAGTGCAAATTCAGGGAAATGTGCAACCCTCAGACAACATTACATTAGAGAGCCATTTGTTGTATAGAAGAGATCAGAAACCAGAGGGAACTTTTGCAGCTTATATTACTCACCAGAAAAACAAAGCTAAAATGTGTTGGTTTGGTGACTTAAAAGATGAGTTAATAAAGGACAGGCTTGTGTGTGGTACTAATAGTACTGCTGTACACAGCATGCAACTTGTGGAAAACAGATGCAGTCCTAAGCTCATGGCAGCCACAGCCCCTGCTGGTTCACCAGGGAAAGTACGTAGTTTTCCAGTAAGTTCTAAGAAAGGAGCATGCTCAGTGCAGTACAAGTGTGAGTCAGAAAAACTCAAATCCAACTTTATTGTTAACTGTCACAATTGTGGTGCTAATCATGAGTCTAAAAAGAGAAAAATGCTTAGCATTTGGTCAGCAATTCCACAACTGTAAAAAAATGGAACCATTTTCAAAAATTTTGAAAATCAAATAAGCCTTACACAGTTATAAAGAAGGGTCACTCAAAAAAACAAGTTGACCATATAGAGAGCTGCAATTCTACTTTCTATGTAGATGGTGTGTCAGCAATTGATTAAAAGGTTGATGCAATGAGTTTGCTGGCAAAAAACAAAGTGTTTTGTACTGTCCAGATCAATGGTAATTCCACCAAGCTCAAATTGTACATTGGTTCAAAGTGTAATGTTATATCAGCAAACACATTTGCTAAGGTGAGAACTAATGAACAACTCAATGTGATAGTAGTGCAAAACTTGCTACTTATGGAGACGAAGAAATTCAAAACAAAGGCTCAGTAGTGCTTTCATGTTATTTGTATAGGAACTGTTACAGATTGTTATTCTATGTAGTTCGAAAACCTGTGCAGTCATTATTAGGCCTCAGAGACAGTTTGAAAATGACTCAACTTTCTTTTACTAAAGTTCATCATATAAGCGCATATCCTAGTTCCAGTTTTTCTGAAGCCATTTTCTCAGAGTATGCTGATGTTTTCGATGACAAGTTGGGCAAATTTCTAGTTGTGTATTCTGTGAAGTTAGACCCAGAGGTCAGTCCAGTGGTCAGACCAGCAAGAAAAGTTCCAATAGCTGTGCAGGATAAAGTCAAAGCTCAATTGGATAAAATGGTGCAGCAAGGTGTGATTAGTCCAGTTACAGAACCAAATGAATGGGTGTCGTTCATGGTAGCAGCTCACAAAAAAGGCTCAGACAAAATCAGAATATGTATTGACCCAAGAGATTTGAACAAAGCATAGAAGAGAACACATCATCCAATGCATACAGTCAAAGGGGTCACAGCCCTAATACCAAATGCCACAGTTTTTTCTGTCTTGGATGCAAAAAGTTTATTTTGCCAAGTAATGCTTGATCATAAATCCTCATTACTGACCACTTTCAGTGCCCCGTTTGGCAGATGTAGATTCCTGAGGATGACATTTGGAATAAATTCTGCAAGTGAAGTCTTCCAGCATGCAATGGAGCAGATTTTTTCAGGTTACCCCTCTGGCATAATAGTAGATGATTTATTGGTTGGAGGCAATGGCGAAGCAGAGCATGACAGAAACCTTAAAAGAGTTCTAGACAGAGCATGTAAAGTGAACTTAAAGCTCAGTCCTCTAAAATGTAAATTCGGAATATCAGAAGTTACATATGTAGGTCGTTTATTTACCAGCACTGGCTTAAGACCAGACCGATCTAAGCAAGCAGCTATTCTTGAGATATCGCAGCAGATAATATTCAAGCTCCACAGCATTTATTTGGCATGGTCAACTATTTAGGCAAGTTCATACCAGACTTCATCGAGTTGACAGCACCTTTAAGAGAGCTAACATGCAAAAATGTTACATGGTCTTGGTTGGAAAAGCATCAGAAGGCATTTGAAGACCTTAAGCAGAAAATTGCCACCCTACCTACATTAAGATACTATGAAGTCAATAACTCTTTCCTATGATGCTTCAAAATTTGGTCTTGGTGCAGTTATTCTTCAAGAAGGCAGACCAGTAGCGTATGCATCTATAACACTTACCCATACTGAAATGCAATATGCTGAAATTGAGAAATAACTTTTGGCAATACTATTTGCATGTTCAAAGTTTCATGATTATATCTATGGTCGAGCTATCTAGATTGAAATTGATCACCAACCTCTAGTTACTATTCTAAAGAAGCCTATGTATTCAGCTCCATCGAGATTACAAAGAATGATGCTCAAATTGCAAAAGTACAACTTCAAAATGGTCTATACAAAAGGCAAACTTCTTTAGCTGGCTGATACCTTATCCAGATCACCTAGAAATACAACGGGACAGCTTGACGCAGAGAATTTTTAACTTTGACATAATGACAATGCATAATTTTTCTACCACAAGACTTGATGAGCTGAGAGATCACACAAAGACTGACTCAATTTTGCAAAAGTTCAACTACTGCATTAATGTTGGATGGCCACCAAAGCACTCTAGTGTATCACCTGAGGTGTAAACCTATTTTCCTTACAGAGATGACATGCTGATGGAAGATGGCATTATTTTCAAAGGTCCTAAAATTGTTGTTCCTACTTCCTTACAACATGAATATATCCAGATTTTGCATCGTGGTCACCCAGTTCTGAACCTACCAAAGAAGGGTGAGTGAACTAGTATTTTGGCCTTCACTAGTGAAAGACATTGATAAAGTACTTTCTTCTTGTTCAGTATGCAATAGTACTAAACCGCATTTTCAGAGAGAACCACTTCAGCTAAGTCAAGTACCTGAACTACCTTGGTCAACAGTAACCACTGACATATTTGAGGGAACAATCAGTATTACTTAGTATTGGTAGACTCTTATTCAAACTGGTTTGAGATTGATTTACTGCCTAGTCTAATGTCCACTACTGTTATTGCTAAGTTGAAACATCATTTCTCGGTCCGTGGTAGTCCACTCTACATTATTTCTGACAATGGTACTCAACTTACTAGTCAGTTGTTTCAGACATTTGCAAGAGAATGAGACTTTGTACATGTTACTAGTAGTCCAGAATATTCACTTGTCAAATGGACTAGCTGAACATGCAGTGCAGAGTGCAAAGCAATTACTTGAAAGGTCAAAGCATGACAACACTGATGTCTTTTTGAATTTACTTAAACTCAGAAACATATCACATGATGATATACTTGGCTCACCTGCTCAGAGACTTCTATCCAGGCAAACCAGAACAACACTGCCTATTAGTTCCAATTTATTGAAGCCTAAAGCTAAAAACAACAGAACTATCAGAGCCCAATTATTTAGGAAGTGTTCTTTCCAGAAGTACACTTATGATAAATCGAGCAGATTTCTTCGTCCATTGAAAAATTGCAAGACAGTGAAGATACAAATGGTGAAAGGTTTTGATTGGATTGGTCAAGTAATAGCTATTTGTACTGAGCTGAGATCCTAATGTGTAGAACCTGAGGGTGTGGAGTACAACAAAAATCACAGACATCTTCCTCCTGTACTGGAATCATCACAGGATTGTTTCTGTGATACAGACTCTAGATCTCAGAATAATCCAGACAATGTTCCTGTTCCTGTCCCAGATGGCAAAGTGGTGCAGCGGTAACATTGTCGCCTCACAGCAAGAGATTCTCTGGTTTGATTCTCGGCTAGGGTGCCTTCTGTGTCGAGTCTGCATGTTCTCCCTGCATTCATGTGGGTTTCCTCTGGGTGCTCCGGTTTCTTCCCACATACAAAGACATCCATCTGGAGGATTTCTCCCTGGGCCTCCACTGAAAATTGGCTTTGTTCCAAGTCGGACTTTCCCGGTTAACAAATGTTAAATAAAATAAAATGTTCCAGAACGTGTCTTACCTTCAACTTTCATTCCTGGTGATGTTCCCGATATTCCTAATGTTGAATATTCAGCAGAGACAGTTGCTAAGTCTAATTCTCAGTTTTATGTCACACGATTAGGTCATACTTCAAGACCTAGTGTAAAATACACAGCGACCTGAACATAAGTGTATATATCTACCTAGTTCTGTATAATTGCATGCCAAAGAACTATTTGTATTGTTTGCATGTCAACTGATATTCTCAGCATTGCATGATCTATTTCTCAAAGAGGGAGGATGTAGAACAGAGTGCGTGTGCTGTGTCTTTAAGAAGCATATCAAGGACTGAATGTGCAAATATAAATAGTAGGCACGTGCTATACTCAGTGCCATTTTGAAAGTGCAGCCAGAGAGTGAGCATATAAAATGAATGTAGTTAGTTTGTATATAAGTTACCTAAGTTAAAGTTAATAAGCTTCAAGCCTGATGTGTTTCTACATAATAAAGCTGCTTGAACAGAACCCACAAAGACTTGTCTGTTACATCCTGACTAGATGAGTGACACTGGGTAAAATCTTTTTTGCCCCCATAGTGCATTTTTAGGCAGAGTCCTACTTATGGACATCCCAACATAGCAGTTAACAATGTAGCCATTTCTGTTGCTAAATTGGACCATATCAATGTTGCTTTTCTCCACGTCTTAACTATAGATTGGCTGATCTTGAAGCTTGGACACATACATTTATTTAATTACAAGGACTTGGTTTCAATGTAAAGATATCACTCCTTCAATACCTGGGTTTTGCATCTATTATGCATTCAGGCCTGATGGAAACTCTGATGGTGCTTCTGTATTTCTCAGAGACCACAACACCTCTAGATATATTCCCAGTGACTTACAGCCTGAACTCCAACTTCCCCAGAACAAGACAATCTATCAGTATATAACCTGTTGCAGGATACCCTCCATGTCTCCAGATGACATCATATAAGCGCATATCCTAGTTCCAGTTTTTCTGAAGCCATTTTCTCAGAGTATGCTGATGTTTTCGATGACAAGTTGGGCAAATTTCTAGTTGTGTATTCTATGAAGTTAGACCCAGAGGTCAGTCCAGTGGTCAGACTAGCAAGAAAAGTTCCAATAGCTATGCAGGATAAAGTCAAAGCTCAGTTGGATAAAATGGTGCAGCAAGGTGTGATTAGTCCAGTTACAGAACCAAATGAATGGGTGTCGTCCATGGTAGCAGCTCACAAAAAAGGCTCAGACAAAATCAGAATATGTATTGACCCAAGAGATTTGAACAAAGCATAGAAGAGAACACATCATCCAATGCATACAGTCAAAGGGGTCACAGCCCTAATACCAAATGCCACAGTTTTTTCTGTCTTAGATGCAAAAAGTTTATTTTGCCAAGTAATGCTTGATCATAAATCCTCATTACTGACCACTTTCAGTGCCCCGTTTGGCAGAAGTAGATTCCTGAGGATGACATTTGGAATAAATTCTGCAAGTGAAGTCTTCCAGCATGCAATGGAGCAGATTTTTTCAGGTTACCCCTCTGGCATAATAGTAGATGATTTATTGGTTGGAGGCAATGGCGAAGCAGAGCATGACAGAAACCTTAAAAGAGTTCTAGACAGAGCATGTAAAGTGAACTTAAAGCTCAGTCCTCTAAAATGTAAATTCGGAATATCAGAAGTTACATATGTAGGTCATTTATTTACCTGCATAGCTTAAGACCAGACCGATTTAAGCAAGCAGCTATTCTTGAGATATCGCAGCAGATAATATTCAAGCTCCACAGCATTTCTTTGGCATGGTCAACTATTTAGGCAAGTTCATACCAGACTTCATCGAGTTGACAGCACCTTTAAGAGAGCTAACATGCAAAAATGTTACATGGTCTTGGTTGGAAAAGCATCAGAAGGCATTTAAAGACCTTAAGCAGAAAATTGCCACCCCACCTACATTAAGATACTATGAAGTCAATAACTCTTTCCTATGATGCTTCAATATTTGGTCTTGGTGCAGTTATTCTTCAAGAAGGCAGACCAGTAGCGTATGCATCTATAACACTTACCCATACTGAAATGCAATATGCTGAAATTGAGAAAGAACTTTTCGCATTACTATTTGCATGTTCAAAGTTTCATGATTATATCTATGGTCGAGCTATCTAGATTGAAATTGATCACCAACCTCTAGTTACTATTCTAAAGAAGCCTATGTATTCAGCTCCATCGAGATTACAAAGAATGATTCTCAAATTGCAAAAGTACAACTTCAAAATGGTCTATACAAAAGGCAAACTTCTTTAGCTGGCTGATACCTTATCCAGATCACCCAGAAATACAACGGGACAGCTTGACGCAGAGAATTTTTAACTTTGACATAATGGCAATGCATAATTTTTCTACCACAAGACTTGTTGAGCTGAGAGATCACACAAAGACTGACTCAATTTTGCAAAAGTTCAACTACTGCATTAATGTTGGATGGCCACCAAAGCACTCTAGTGTATCACCTGAGGTGCAAACCTATTTTCCTTACAGAGATGACATGCTGATGGAAGATGGCATTATTTTCAAAGGTCCTAAAATTGTTGTTCCTACTTCCTTACAACATGAATATATCCAGATTTTGCATCGTGGTCACCCAGTTCTGAACCTACCAAAGAAGGGTGAGTGAACTAGTATTTTGGCCTTCACTAGTGAAAGACATTGATAAAGTACTTTCTTCTTGTTCGGTATGCAATAGTACTAAACCGCATTTTCAGAGAGAACCACTTCAGCTAAGTCAAGTACCTGAACTACCTTGGTCAACAGTAACCACTGACATATTTGAGGGAACAATCAGTATTACTTAGTATTGGTAGACTCTTAATCAAACTGGTTTGAGATTGATTTACTGCCTAGTCTAATGTCCACTACTGTTATTGCTAAGTTGAAACATCATTTCTCGGTCCGTGGTAGTCCACTCTACATTATTTCTGACAATGGTACTCAATTTACTAGTCAGTTGTTTCAGTAATTTGCAAGAGAATGAGACTTTGTACATGTTACTAGTAGTCCAGAATATTCACTTGTCAAATGGACTAGCTGAACATGCAGTGCAGAGTGCAAAGCAATTACTTGAAAGGTCAAAGCATGACAACACTGATGTCTTTTTGAATTTACTTAAACTCAGAAACATATCACATGATGATATACTTGGCTCACCTGCTCAGAGACTTCTATCCAGGCAAACCAGAACAACACTGCCTATTAGTTCCAATTTATTGAAGCCTAAAGCTAAAAACAACAGAACTATCAGAGCCCAATTATTCAGGAAGTGTTGTGCATGACTTTAAGTGATTGACTGCAGGTGTGTAGGGATGTGGGTATGTTTATTAAAGTTTTAGGAAGTTCTTTTGGTTATTTCAAATCTATGCATGCATATACACGTGCATCTGGGGTTTGAATGATGTTCTGATGGGAGTTGGAATCAGGTGTATATTAATTTTTATGTGACCATTTGTAGTGTGTTTTATTTTTTTGTACAGGGCATTGTGTCTGTTTAGTATATTTACTTTAAGTAGTATAAATGTTGATGATGTTTGTGCTCAGTATTATAATCATATGCCTATATCTGTATATATATCAGAAGTGCCAAGTGGCCAGATTCACAACAAGACCATGTCACTCCTGCCCAGCCATTCAGGTCCCATCTCTGTCCCTTGCCTTGACCTTCCTCCTTTTATTAAACTAAATAAATACATAAGAATTTCTTCTTATAAACTGTAGCAAGCTACAAACAGTTGCTACAGTTTATACCGTGAATACAAGGAGTGTTACGGTGCTAATAATTTAGTTAAAAATAAACTTCTTATAAATTTTAACAAACTGCTTGTTACAATTGTAGCAAACCGTTGCTACAGTTTATACCCTGCCTGCACAAAGCCCTGCAGTGCTCAGATTTTAGTTAAAAAAAAAAAGATTTTATTTCGAACTTTTAAACTGTAGCAAATTGTTTGCCACAATGCACAATGCACCAAGGAGTTGCTGCAGTTTAGACGACACACGGAGTGCTACAGCATTCAGTGCTACAGCATTCAGGTTTGACTCCAAATGCAATACCAGGTTTTAACAGCCAGTATTACATTAAAGAAAAAGGCATCAGAATCAGCTGTTTGCGTCCCAACACTTTGCACACAGGGCAGTTGCCCCTCTTGCCCTGTCCCAGCTTTCCTACTGATATATACTGTATAAACACTTACCCAATGGGGGATGTATGCCCTTTCTCCACTGCAGTGCGATCCTGGAGTTATATATAGCTAGAGAGGGTTTGGGGGGCATAGCCCCCCACCTAGGTACATTTTAAATAGTGTCTTAGTGTTGTGTTGGGCAAGTGTTTACTTGCCCTGAGTAAACTTACATGGTTCGTCTTTGTGCTTGTGGGATTTTTGGGAATACAAAGTAGGCCCATACATGTATATATATATATATATATATATATATATATATATATATATATATATATAAATTTCGAGGTCCAGAATCTCGAGATTATGGAATCTTGAAAGTAGTGAATGGGGATTGCCGTATACGTACAGTGCAGAACAGGAACTTTGCCATTCACTCCATTGTAGTGCAATCTCGAAGTTGGTATATTTAAGTCGCAGGGGCTGTGGGGGGTGCAGGGGGGCTTGCCCCCGTGCATACATGTTAGAATAGTTTGTTGTATGTTTTTCTTTTTTTTTTTTTTAATGTTCGAGATTCTGCAATCTCAAGATTCTGGTCCTCGGGATTCAGAGTCTCGGGATTGTGGAATTTCGGTATTCCATAGTGATTCTATACACACACACACACACACATATATATATATATATATATATATATATATATATACATATATATATATATATATATATATATATATATATATATATAGATATATATGGGTTTACTTCTGTAAAGTGAATTTAGACTTAACCAAATTCTAGCTTACAGAGACAACAACAATGAAATTTCACTAAACCAAAACTGCACATTACTGATTTTTCTTACAGGAAATGGAGACACTTGACAACATGAAGTAATTTGTCCTTTTCTCCACTATAGTATGATCCCAGAGTTGGTATATTTAGTTATGGGGGATGTGGAGGGTTCAGCCCTCCAGCTGGGTGGGTTTCACATACTGTGGTGTGTTGTTGGCCAGGGGTCTCTATTCCCTGTAAAAATGAATTTTGTAATGTGCAGTTTTGGTTTAGTGAAATTTTGTTGCTGTCATCTCTGCAGAAGTAGACCCATCTCCCTCTCTCTCTCTCTCTATATATATATAAATCGGTAGGATAAACTGTGTGTGTGTGTGTGTGTGTGTGTGTGTGTGTGTGTGTGTGTGTGTATATATATATATATATATATATATATATATATATATGTGTGTGTGTGTGTGTGTGTGTGTGTGTGTGTGTGTGTATGTGATATGTGTGTGTGTGTGTGTGTGTGTGTGTGTATATATATATATATATATATATATATATATATATGTGTGTGTGTGTGTGTGTGTGTGTGTGTGTCTGTGTATGTGAGAGTATGTGTGTGTGTGTGTGTGTGTGTGTGTGTGTGTGTGTGTGTGTGTGTGTGTGTGTATGTGTAGAGAAACTGAGGACAGAACATTCTTTAACTGTCTCCTTTAATAAAGTGGTCTTTTATTCATTTTCTTTTGCCAGTTTGCAGTTAATGTTGCAATTAAAGTAATTTGTCCGAAGACTGATGAAGTGCAACATGCAGTACAGTTTTTGCTTAGAGGAGACAGCAAGAGGATCTCCAGTTCAATTCTTGAGCCTCTGCATTTACTACAGAGAGAATTATGAATGCTACAGCTTCTGCAGGTATGTTCACTTGTGGGAAATGTGTATGTTGTCAGTACATCTTCACGGGGACCTTTTACATTTTCCAACACATTAATTTAAAAGTGTCCTTTGCACTCATTTTAACTGTAACACAAGAATTTTAGCTTATGCTGGAATTTGTGTATTTTGTAAATATTTCTATGTTGGAAAGACTTGCCGCAAACTCTCAGATAAAATCAAAGAACATTATTGTGCGATCAGAGCGAATGATGTGCATAATGTACTGGCCAGACATATCAGATCTTGTACCACTTTTGTTAAATTTAATTTCATGGTATTGGAACAACTAGAGTTATTTGTTAGGGACTATGCTACACTGTTAGAAATGAAGGAACTCAGATGGCAGCTCCTACTGAGAGCGGACTCATCACCAGGGTTAAACGACAGCTTGAATTTAAAATGTGCATTGAGATGGCATTGCTAAATCTCAGATTTCTTGGTATTTCACTTTACTCATGTTTTATTCATGCTTTATTTATGTTTCAGGAAGTGTTATCTGTTTTGCATTTCTAAGATGTCATTGGTTCATCCTGATTTTATTGTTTTGTGTAACAGTATTTTTCCATTCCTTTGTGATTCTGATCTCATTTCTGAAGAAGTTCTTAGATATGGGAGAATGAAAGCGCTAAAATAAATCAGTTCCAGAGAAGTTTTTGTCCTTTCTTCATTTATGTTATGCGAAAAAAGCTTATTTTACACACACACACACACACACACACACACACACACACACACACACACACACACACACACACACACACACACACACACGTGTGTGGGTCTACTTCAAATAAACAAAATCCCACTTACCCGAAAATGACTTTGCCAAGACGAGATCTTCTAAACCTTAGTTTAACGAATGACCACATTGCCAAAACATTTCCCATGGTAAGTATACAATTGACCAACATGTACAAAAAAATACACCGCACTATCTCCAATCCACCCAGGTGGGGGGCTACACCCCAGTCCCGCCCAACTAAATATATCAACTCCAGGATCGGACTATAGAGGGGAAAAGGGCAAATTTTCCCATGATGGCCGACTGCATACTTAATGTGGGAAAAGTTTCGATAAAGTAGTCATTCGTTAAACTAAGTTTGAGAGATGTCATCTCAGCAATGTCATTTTCTGGTAAGTGGGATTTTGCTTATTTGAGTTAGATCCATATATATATATATATATATATATATATATATATATGTGTGTGTGTGTGTGTGTGTGTGTGTGTGTATTCACTTTATATCCTCAAAATACTGAAATATCGAAATTCAGTATTTCAAAGCTATAAAGTCGAATTTTTGAAACCACAAAAACTCAGAACCGCGAAATTCAAAATCTCGCACACCAGAGATTTTGAATTCTGTGCTTCTACTGCACACACACACACACACACACACACACACACACACACACACACACACACACACACCATCCTCCCCACACATAAACATAAGCTCTCTACTGCACCCCCATGTGGGGATCTGAGCATCCCACACCCCCCTACTTAATTATTTTCACTCCGAGGTTGCACTACACACAAACACACACAAAACACCACCACACATGCTACATTCTCCTTGCACACACACATCACAGCAACAAAACACACTGACACATATCACAACCCCTACCCAAGACCCTTAACACACACACACACACACACACACACACACACACACACACACACACACACACACACACACACACACACACACACTTACCTGATTCATAAACACAGTGAAACCTCAGAAGCACGAAATTGAAAACTGCCAGTATTTGAGGTTTTGTATTTCGCGCTTCTGAGCTTTTGCTGTTCTCAGGATTCCACTTTATGGGCTCAGAATACTGAATTTTGATATTTCAGTATTTCGAGCTTCTAAAGTGAATCCACACATATACGTATATATATATATATATATATATATATATATATATATATATATATATATAGCTATATACATACATACCCACACACACAGACGTATATATCTCTCTCTCTCTACATATATATATATATATGTGTGTGTGTGTGTGTGTGTGTGTCATCCAGAGCTTATCTAAATAATCCTGTCTTTTTTGCCGGGTAAGTGAAGTTTTATTTAAATTTAAATTTTATTGCTTACCACTGTTCACTGTTTATAGGCAGGAAGGGATAGCTTGTAGAAAAGAAGATTTAATTTGATTTATATTTTGTTTTTCTTTCTTTAATTTTTACTGTTTGTTGTTAGAACGGGATAGGTTTTTGACAGGCAAACTCTAGGCAACCTAAGGGACCTAGTCAGCTATAAAGTCCCACAGACTGTAGACAGGACAATCCAAACCTTATCTAAACAATCCTGTCTTGGTTTGTGATTTACTGTGAAGCTGCCTGGTAAGAGAAGTTTTATCTGAATTTATATTTTATTTCTTACCACTGGTTTTAACTGTTTATAGGAAAGAAGGGATAGCTTGTAGACAAGAAAATTTACTTTGATTTATATTTTGTTGTTTTAACTTTAATTTTCACTGTTTAGTTTTAGAAAGGGATAGGTTTTAGACAGGCAAACTCTAGGCAACCTAAGGGGCCTAGTCAACTATAAAGTCACACAGACTGCAGAGAGGACAATCCAGAGCTTATTTAAACAATCCTATGTTGGCTTATGATTTATTGCTTTTCACTGTTAAAAAGAGGTGTGACTGCGAACAGAACTTGTATGGTCAGAGCAAGAACTTTACTATACTCACCTTAATATTTAGTTGCCTTTTGTTTGTGGGATTTTTCTCACAGACGTTGATATATGTTCTTGAATTCTGTGGTAACTGACTTTGATTGTTCTTTTCTTTTATAATTTTTTTATTTATTTAAAGCTGAATATGGATTCCTTAAATGAGTATGCCATGAATGTTTTGCTAAAGCACAAATATCTTTACAGTGTAATATATGTTATGTATATTTAAAGGTAACACCTGATAACACTGGTGGTCTGTGTTCCTTATGTCAAAAGTTGGATGATTTGCTTACCATTATTAGTAGTAAATCTAGACTTACTGATGATGATTGCAACTGGCACAACTTTCAGAACTGTTGTTACATATATTAATGACTGAACTGGTGAGATAAATAATGTTAGATGAAGAGCAAATCAAACACATTTAGAAAAGGGTGTGTTGTCTGCAAAGATCACTCATCTCCTATGCAACAGGATGATGCCCTGACAACTTTGAAACTCTGGATTCAAGTATTCAGCAATCCGAGGATTCAAAGTATTTAGAAGGAAATTAAAAAAAAGAAAGAAATGAGTTAGTTCACAACAAATGACAAGGAAGAAAAAGAAATTGATAAATGTCTGTAAAATAAAGAGAATGCATACTAGAATGGACGCTGCTTTATGTAACACACACATTAGAGGGAATGATAACATTTTTCTATCAGAAAACTTTCAGTCTACAGAAAAAGGCATGCTTCCAAAAGAGAAGGTAGAAAAAAGAGGCAAGGGGCAGGTGAAAAGGAAGAAATCAAAACTGAATGTAGGTATATTGAAGAATATTACTGTAAGAAAAAAGAAGAGAAAGATAGACATTGACAACATGGCTCTAGCTCTGGATGTACAAAGACAGCTGGATGAGAATGATATGTCTGCAAATGTAATATACAATGAAAACAGTGGTATTGATAAGACTTATGGTGTTGAAGACCTTTCCTTTGTAACAATTGATAGAGCAGATATTACTGAATTAGAAGATGAAGATTCTTAAGATCAAGTCAGAAAAGATATTTTCATAATTGGAAATGCAGTTATTACAGGAGCTGATACTTACATTTGCAGAGAAGATAATGAATATGGAATTGTGTTATGCTTGCCAGGAGCAAAAATAGAGGATGTGAAGCAATAGAATACCTTAATGTAAGGAGGTATGGATCTATTTTTATTCATGTTGATACAGATAATCTCATCCACAAGGACTCTCTTACTGTTATTAAGGAACTTACAGCCCTCTTAGATAATATAGCTTGTACTGGTGTTAAAATGTATTTTTCATAAATCACATATAGAAAGGAGAGTCAAGTCACTATGAATGAAAAGATTTTTGGGGTAAATACCTACATGAAAAAATGTCTCATTTTAAAAAATGGAAATGTGTAGAGCATCTGAGCCTAAATTTGGGCACACATGTTCAGACAAGATGGCATGCATTTGTCAAGTTAAGGGTAGAGAATTTTTGTAGCAGACATTTTGCAATATTTAGCAAACACAAGACAGGATTTCTGCCATGTCAAAAATTTAACAGTTCACAGACAGCAACATTTGATGCACCTCTAATGGTTGTTAATGCTAGGAGCATTAATAATACAGTTTTATTATTGGAAAATTGGCTATGTTCTCACAAGATTGATGTTGTTATTGGTTGTGAAACGTGGCTAAAGAACAATGACAGGAAACCAGTTCTGTCAAGGTATAAATGTTTACTGTAACAGACACTCTAATAAAAAATCAGGTGGAGGTATTATGATAGGGATTAAAGATAGTCATGAGACCTTTGATTATTACATGTTCAGTGATAACATCAACACTATAGATTGTGTAACTGTGACAATAAAGACAACTCTGGAACATATAACAATTACTGGAGTGTATAGACCACCAAAGTCAAGTGCGGATGACCTAGAGGAATGCATGAAACACATGAGAGAAGAATAATAGTGGCTGCGGACTTAAATTTACCAGAAACAGACTGGAATAATATTGATTCAACAACATTAGTAAAGAAGTTGTTCACAACATATGTTCACGAACAGCAATTGCTTCAGATTGTAAAAAAACATACCAGGGAAGGTAACATACTAGACATTGTTTGTGTTCTTAAGGAAATTGCTGTCACTTCATGTCAATTTTTACCACCATTGATGTGCAGTGATCATGGGCTTATTAAGGTTAATTTGTTGCTTGATAATTCTGCCAAACTGAAATCTAAAGCAGTACACAGAAGATTAATAACATTATATGCTAGCAAAACATTCACTATGTAAAACTAATTGGAGTGATGCATTCAGTGCTAAAACTGCAGAAGGAATGTGGAAAGTTTTAAAAGAGAAACTGTTTGAGTGCAAAAAAAAAAAAAATGTTTAACAACAGAATCTAGGCACACAACATCAGGGTGATATATTTCCATAAAAACATGATACCTAATTAAGGTGAGAGACAAAAATATAAGAAATAGAAAAGAAGTTGAAATACAACTTTGAAAACTGAAGTAAACAAGCTGGATAAACAAATTAAGCATATCGTGAGACAAGACAAAAAAAAATTTATAGATACATAAGATGTGGAAGGAGTAAAGACATACAAATTGATAAACTGTGTGTAGATTCTAAAATTTATTCTCAGACACAACAGATTATAGATATAGTGACAAAAGCTTATGCAAGTAGCTTGGCTCCTCAAAGGGGGGGTGATAATTTGTTATAGTGACATAACCTCAGATACTAGAATCAAAATAGATTATAGTGAAAAAGAACTGAAAACACCAAGTAAAACTCAATGCAACTCCACAGGCATATAAATTAAAAACACACAAAAAATCACCATTGAACTGCAGTAATCATCGGAAACACACTTTATTCCTTAGTATCATAGGGATAATTCAGTAAACCTTACACATAGTGATTCTCCATGTAGGAATAGTGTAGCAGCTTGAACACAGAATATGGCTGCTAAGTGATCCAGGAAAAAGGGCTAGGGGCATGCACGAGCGTATGGATACGGTGCGGACACTGAGATATCAGGGGAATGCAGATCATCTCATATGCTGGTGAAAACCATGCAGATGAGATAATTTTTTGATTCAGCAAGCAGAAAGGAACCCGTGTAGGTGCTGTGTCAGCATAAAAAATGTAAGCGGTTACAAACCATGTACTGGAGTAAAAAATTTAAACAGGGGCTGTAACAGCCCAATAAAAGGTTGCATATTGCACAGTAGGCATGCAGATGGCCAAAAGTAAGACCATTGAGTTAAAAAAGTAATACAATATATGAAAAATTAAACTTTTTTTAAATACATATGCCACATTTAAGTGGTGTGCAGTGATGCTCAAACATGCTATTTTGCAAAAAAAAAAGAAATAAATAAAAAGTGTAAAATATGAAATTTAAAGCTATGTAAAGGTATTGCATTATAGTGGCCAGCATGTAGAGTCATACAATGGCAGGTTATAGCAGTAGCTAAGGAGATAGGCCCTTGTGTAGTGCAGTATCCAGGGTATACACAATTAGGTATATGTAAATGAACCAGGGTAATTACTAACCATGGTAGGGCTAGAACTGTGCTGGTGTAGGCAGAACAGATAGCTAGCATCAAAAGGGTGTGTGTCACGCCATAGTTAAGTGGATCAGAGCTTAGCAGTGCCTGTTTGTGCTCAGCTAAGCAGAGCTAAGCGGGGGGAGGGGCATGTCTGAGGCTGCTAAGCTATACTTAGCTCTGCGGCACCCATTTCAGCTGGTTAAAGAAAAGCTAAGCATGCCCGTGTACAGGGGGGGTGTCCAAACTGCTGAGTAATGTTTATACTAGTGTCATAGGTTTGAATGGAGAGCAATGGGACTTAGCAGTGGAAGAAATTGAAAAAAAAAAAAGGAAATAGCTTGGGAAAGCCAATCAAGTATAAATGATTGATAAGCTCTGTTCCACTGACACTGGCTCATTCAAAGCCCTCAGTGATAACTATGGCAGGTGGAATGCATCACAGTCAGCCAATCACAGAGGCTGCATCTGCAGCATACCTGTATAAAGTATACATGCACCCTTCAATCTGCTTTTTCCCACATACTCTGCACCATTGGAGTACACACTTGGGAATTTTAACTGACAAAATGATAGGGGCTGCTGCTGCTCTGCTACATCTGTATGCACTACAGGCTGAGGTCAGTGATGATGATGATGCTGATACTAGGCCCAGACTGAGGAGGAGAAGAATATTCAGAACCAGAATAACCTTTCAGGGGCTACATGAGCTGAAGTTAGTAGAGCACTACAGGGTGGACAGAGACATACTACAGGAATTCACCAATCTCTGCTGCCCTCACATCAAGCCCAGAGCCAACAGAGGGAACCCATCCTAGTGGAAAAAAGGTATGTGTAGCCTTAAGAATACTAGGTACAGGTACTTTCCAAAGACCTACTGGGGACATCATGGGGGTCTCACTGGCTCCCACATCCAGGATACTCCACCAGTTCCTGGATGTCATGCTAACATGTGCCAATGAGCACATTTATTTCCCCAGCACCCCTGAGGAGAGGAACACCAATATGCATCTCTTCCACAGTGTAGCACACTACCCAGAGGTACTTGGTGCCATAGACTGCACTCATGTGCAAACCAAAGCACCTCCCAGTGAGGAGGATAGAGTCTATGTCAACTGCAAGCGGTATCACTCCATCAATTGCCAGGTCATGTGCAATGTCCAGGGCATTATCATCAATGTGTGTGCTGGCAGCCCTGGCAGTCATCATGACTCCCACATCTGGCACGTATCACAGCTGTACCAGGCATTTGCAAGGGGGAACATCCCACACAGCCATCTACTGGGGGATGCTGGCTATGCACTGGAACCATGGATGATGATACCCATCAGAAATGCACACACACCAACTGAAGAACGCCATAATGAGGCACACACACAAACTAGGAACATGCCTACATCTGCCTACAGGGACATTGTAGAGCATGTGTTTGGGCTGCTGGTGTCACAATTCTGCTGCCTTGACATATCTGGTGGAACCCTGCAGCACTCTCCAGCCACAAATGCACACATGTTCATAGTATGTGCCATGCTACACAATATGATCCTGCGGAAACAGCTGCGGCAGGAACATCAGAGGGAAAAGACACACAGCCTCTCACCATTGCCAAGGTCCCCACAGGCACAGGGGGACTTTGAAGAGGAACCCCCTGAGCCTGTCCCTGTAGGCAGATGTAGGCATGCCCAGTATGCCTTGGCCTTGGCAAAGAGGCAATGCATAGCACATGCACGGACAACCTAGGGACCCAGAGACTGACTCACATACACAGTAAAAAGGATGCCAGCCACATCACACTACATGTACCTTACCATGTATAGGCTGTGTACTGCTTGCATCCAACAGAGTCAGTCCTGAAGCACTGTCCTCTCAACTGCTGCAGGCACAAGGTAAGTCACTCTTCTTAACAACAAATAAATGGGGTAGTAGACTGTGGTAGCATATCTATGGTATTGCTGCATGTGCAGTATGCAAGGGAATGGAGTGGGCTACTGGGATAGCAGGAGATGACTGACAGCTGTGTGGGACAACAGGAACTCTCTACCAAATACTGGCTGCCCCAGAATATGCAGTAGGTGCCAAGCCAGCAAACCCCACTGCACTATATGAGGGATTTACAATAAAGACTGATGTGAAAACATCAATGACAGACAGTTGAGATGCAGATGTCATACCCATAAGAAAATGCAAGCTATTACAAAACCATTTTACCAACTGTCTACATTTGGAAGAGCAATATTAAGATCCTGTCCCCATGTCTGGGCCTGTGTCTGACTGTTATATATGGCCCTGTCCAGATGCCTGGCTGTAACATTTTGAGAGGTATGACCAACATGTAGCCTTATAATAACTGCAATGCAAACTGTCCAGGGAACAGAGCAGATGTATGGAGCACAATGCTGACCAACCTGCTAAACAGGTACAGTGAGAGGTATGAAGTCTGTAATCCTGTGTGTGATGTTATGACTTCTACCCCAGTCACACCATAACTACAACTACATAAGAGTAGCAACTGTGGACAAATCCTGAGAATGGAGAAGAGCAGGACAAAGGGTCGCATATAAGGGGAAGGAGGAACCGCTGGCCAGAAAATATGGAATGTGCAGACTAGAACAATTTGTGTGGTAGCATGGGTTTCCTGCAGTGTATGGAGTCAGTACACATATGTCTGTCAGTGGTTCCTCACATTAATCTATACTGATCTACCACTGACATACCAGGGCATCACAGTGCTGTGTAAAATGTACTTCACATATTATGCAAAATTTTGCTCAGTCCAATACACTCTGTACCCACTCTAGATATGACTCATTTAATAAGGATAGCACACAGCCAGGAGATTCCTCAGCCAGTATATCACTGAGGTGCTGAACTGTTTACACAGGTTCATCAGTCAATCAACTGTGGCACACAAACTCCTGGACTGGAGTACAGGTAGGTCTGGCCTGGAGTCTCAGTGATATTATTGATGGCCTTACTGGGCATGCTCCTACACTTAGCTACCTTTAGCCCATGTCTGAACCCACATCTGACTATAGAACTGGGATGTACGTATATCCCTTGTGCATACAGACAACTATGTACACCTTAACTGTCTATCCCCACCCCCATCAGACATGTTTACCCACATCTATCCATATGTGGTACATATAAGATTTATCTGAATCTGTTGAGTATGATATACATACAGATATATAGGTAAGATATACAAATATATCATTTATAGACAGGCACAGACAGGGGGAGAGAGAGACAGAGAGACAGAGACAGAGAGAGAGAGAGACACACACAAAGAGATAAAGAGACCCTGAAAGGCATAGAGTGAAGTACTGCTGCAGCCACACATACACCAGTTTTAACCAGTGGTACATGCAAATACTATGGTGAGCCCCATTGTGTAATGGTAGGTAGGTAGGGGTTGTAATCTCACATCAGTCACTGTGTTTGTGCGTGTGTGTGTGTGTGTGTGTGTGTGTGTGTGTGTGTGTGTGTGTGTGTGTGTTTCTGTATGTATTTCACGTACAGCAGAATACACATGCCCAACAGGCCTATGTTTGTGTAATGACCACCCATGTTTTGGCCCTATGACTAGTGTCCTCCACAACAGTGGTCTTCCTGTCAGCAACTACTGATGTCATCCACTCCAACAGCAGTGGCAGGACTCTCCACATGTGTAAGTCCCATGGTGCATGCGATAAGTACATAGTGTCTAGCTAGGTAGATAGTTGTTCTAATCCCAACAACAGCAACTCAGTGAGTGTGTGTGTGTGTGTGTGTGTGTGTGTGTGTGTGTGTGTGTGTGTGTGTGTGTGTGTGTGTGTGTGTGTGTGTGTGTGTGTGTGTGTGTGTGTGTTTGTGTTTGTGTGTGTAAGTATGTCCCCTTGTGGCTGTGTGTATTTCTTGCTTATGTGTGTGCAATGCCAATACATTTTGAGGCCTGTTAACCCCCATTGCACTACTTTACAGGGCCTGTTGATGTCATCCAACTTATATGCACCTTTACACACTCCCTGGCCACATAAGTCTGTGGAGAAAGCTCTACATATGTAACACTATAGTGTAGATAATTAGATAGGTAGGGGTTCTAATCCCAACAATGGTACCTCAGTGAGTTTGTGTGTATAAGTGAATTCCCTTACAGCTCTATGTATTTCCTGCCTATGTGTGTGCAATGCCAGTACATTTTGAGCCATGTTACACTCTGTTAACCCCCCATTGCACTACATTACAGGGCCTGCTGATGTCATCCACCTTAGATGCACCATTGGAGAGTCACCAGGCATATAAGCTCCATGGCACACATGATAAGTATATAGCACTCTAGTACATACAACTAGATAGGTAGGAGTTCTAATTTCAATACTGCAAACTGTGTGTGTGAAGTATATCCTCTGTGGCTGCCATCTGTGTGTGTGTGTGTGTGTGTGTGTGTGTTGGCTATACCATTTTAAGGCCTGCTCCACCCTATTGACTCCTCCATTGCATTACTTTACAGGGCCTGTTGATGTTATCCACCTTAGATGCACCGTTGGACACTCTCCAGGTATATATGCTCTGTGGGGCACGCAATAAGTACATAGCACTGTCGTACATACAACTAGATTGGTGGGGGTTCTAATCTCAGTACTGCCACCTGTTTGTGTGAAGCATATCCCTGTGTGTGTGTGTGTGTGTGTGTGTGTGTGTGTGTGTGTGTGTGTGTGTGTGTGTGTGTGTGGGTTGCTTATACCATTTTCTGAGGCCTGTTTCACCATGTTGACTCCCTGCATTGGATTTCTTTACAGGGCCTGTTGATGTCATCCACCTTAGATGCACCATTGGCCACTCTCCAGGCATATAAACTCTGTGGCACATGCAATAAGTATGTAACACTATAATATATGCAGCTAGATAGATAGGGCTTCTAATCTCAGTACTGTCAAGTGTGTGAGCATATGTGTCTGTAAATGCATATAGCATGTAGCAGCGTGGCTGGCTTTTGTGTGTGTGTGTGTGTGTGTGTGTGTGTGTGTGTGTGTGTGTGTGTGTGTGTGTGTGTGTGTGTGTGTGTGTGTGTGTATACAATGGTTATACCATTTTGTGTGCCTGTTCCACCCTGTGAACTCCCCCCATCACCAGCCTATTCAGAGCCTACAGATGTCATCCAGCTAAGATGCAAAGTTAGACATTTTCAAGCACCATAGCACTGTGGTACATGCAATATATATGGCAGTCTATAGTGTACATCACAAGATAAGTAGGGGTTCTAATCTCAAAACTGGCAGCTCTATGTGTATGTGTGTTTGAATACATATTCCCCTGTGGCAGTGTGTGTATGTGAGACATGGATATACCATTTTAAGGGCCTGTTAACCCCCCAGTGGCAATCCTTATAGCACCTACAGATTTGATCCACCTAAATAGTAGTGGCAGACACTGCAAAAATATATAAGCGCTGTGGTGCCTGTGATATGTATATAGCACTCTCATGTGTAAAACTAGCCAGGTAGGGGTTCCACCCTCAACAAGGGCAGTTCATGAGTGGGTGGGCATGTATGAATGTTTGTATATCCCCTTGCAGCAGTGTGACTGTGTTAGGGCCACCATTATACCTCTCAACCCCTTAAAGAAAGACATCCAAATAAAATCATACATAAAAGTGGGCAAAAGCCAAATATTAAGCTCAATCTTTAACTATTGCTTTGACAAACATAGAAAGTAGATAGCATAACAGGTTGTGCATTTGCATTAATTTTCTGAAGGCTATGAAGTCTGACATGAAAACATATGTCGTTATTGTCTAATGTTAGTCTTTAATGATTTGACATTAATGTGCCAGAAAACCACAATGTTATGACAAACAGAACAAACATATGTGGCAAACATTAGGATATTCTGCAAAAATCTGTAGAGGTGAGAAGTATGGCCACCACCTGTCCCACCCTTCAGGTTGCAGTCCATGTTTGGCCAGGTGTGACCTGTGACAACGACTCAAACAATACAGAGGTCCCAGAGTGTAGGACAACAAACATTTCCTAAAGTTGTCTACTAGTTGCATAAAGCAGTTACTTCACATCAGAAGCACCTTAATGTTATGAGAAATAGCATATGCTATGGAAATGTGACACAAAGAAGCTGTCATATTGGCAAACAAAGAGAAGTCCTGCCTGTTGCACTTGCTGTGGGTATGGTTTGTCCTGCCAACCCTCACTATACTACAAGAAGTGTCCCACATTGCACATTCGATATGGTGACAACCTTACTCTGTGTTGCCTATGTGTGTGTAATATGCAGACATGTGTAGGCCCTGTGAGTAGCCGCTGCCCCCAATGACCCACATGTATCTAGGCATGAATGCTAACTGCCACCACCCACATATGTAGGCATTGTCTAAGGCTGTGATGACTGTAAGTAGTGTGCTGTCTATTATTAAACCACAGACTGATGTTAACACATTGCAACGGGATCATACACCAGGTATGGAATGGTGCCAAGGTCCTGACCTTAAGATGAATGCAGAAAACAGTGCCAACATACCATACAGCAAGGACATGGCCCCACTGTTTCCCACATCAATGGCAAAACCATAAACACACAAACTGCGTTGACAGACCTGGGTACTCAGGTTGATAACACTGTTGCATTCAGCCATCAAGTAGTGGCAGTGGTCAGAAAAGCCTTGGACATGGTTCACCACATAGGTAAAGGGACTGCATTGAGACAAAAGGTGGACATTAACTCTGTATAGTCCTCAGTCATTACAACAATAAATTATCATCATGGCCGGTCTGGTATGTACCTATGCAGACATCTACAGCAACTGGAAAGGCTATGCTAACACCCACAAAGGTTATTCATGGCCTTCAACACCTGTTTCATGCAGACAGCCTCAAATCAGTAGTGCCCCACTTGGTATCAGACAGGTTGTCCAGAAGTGAGCTATGGCATGCCTAGATGGCAATGTTGTGCTCAGCTTTTCAACAACTGCCCCATATATGTGAATCTAACTCTTTGAGCATTACCAGCATGACAGGCCTGAATCACATATGTGACAGCAATAAATCCTGCTAGAAAGACAGGTTTGTCTCCCAGAGGCTGCTCTGTCTCAGGAATGCACTTCCCATACATGTCAAACAGAGTACCATGCAGACCCTCATCAAGTGCATCCATGATGAGTGGATGGGAGAACAGAAATCTGTCCCAGGGGTCCAACTTGTGTCCATCAATGACAGGGACAACAGGTGCTGATCAATGAATCTGTTGGGGATAAAGTAATGGCTAGGCTTGTAAGGGACCCAGGGCTAGTACTCTAGTAACCTTTTATGGATCTAATTACCTGAGATCCTACAGAACTCCCAGGTGATATGTTACAAGAGTAGCATGGTGTTTCAAAGGGTATGCATGCAAGTTTATGCTGTCTGCCCCTTTGTCCCTCACACACTATTCCATGCATACGTGTCTAGGTAAACAAGCACATATATAGCCATACCTTGGTGATGAAAATGTCTCTGCATTGCCACTACACCATCCTGAGCATCTGTATTGGCATCAGGTTCCCACAACTTAGACACACAGACACCTGGAACCGAAACAGAATAAGGTCTGTCAGACAACAGTCAGTCAGCAGTACTAACAGCAATACAGCATCATGGCACAATGGTACATACACTTTCATGTGTATGCATGACAATTGCCAGCAGACAGAACCTCACAGGGCATAACACTACTGCACTACAAACTGCCCTTAACTGTACTATATTCACCGTGTGCATCAGACACATATTAGCATATCCCTGCATTGATGGTATGGATGACAGGGATATAGCACAGGTATCATCACATGCACAGGGTGTGGTGTGGGGTTGCCAAAGGCCTTGGCTGTGCCACATAGTTGACATTGTGTGTGTGTGTGTGTGTGTGTGTGTGTGTGTGTGTGTGTGTGTGTGTGTGTGTGTGTGTGTGTGTGTGTGTGTTTGTGTCTGTCTGGCGGGGTGCTGCTCAGTTGGGCCATGGAGAGGAGCTGCGTATGTCTGATGGTGACCTGCATGTGACAGTGATGTGTGAGTGTGTGCATGTACACAGTCAAGCCTTGTGCCAGCCCTATATGAGGGTATGTTGGACAGCTGTGGACTGTACATGGCAGAATGGACAGTTCACTGTCTCTGGTCACGAATATGGGAACTGGTTCTGCCAGGAGTGGCCCTGGGACCACCATGCCCAGGGCCAGATGCAGTACTACTTGCTAATGGTGACCAGTGTCTGCTGAATCTATGTCCCTCATGGGACCACCCAGGACCATGTGACAATGGCCTGCCACATTGTGGTGTGGACAGCACCCCCCTTCGGTAGTGCTGGTGGTACTGCCACTATGGGAGTGTGACTGTGCATGGCCATGTGAGCTCTCAGCTGATGTTGTTGCTGACCTACATCCACATGTCCAATGCCCTACTCCCACCACACTTTCAAACACAGACATTGCACAGTTAAGGACTGACAATGTCTCACCCCACCGTTTATCCACTACATCAGCAAAATGATGTAAGGCATCACCAATGCCATGGATGGAGTTATGCATGCCAGGCAGTGTGGCATCCATGATCCTGAGCATCCATCTGGCGTACTGTTCACTATGTGCCTGTGCCGCTATGATAGACTGAAACATGTGTCGGGTGACATGTACTGTGACACCTCTGACAGGTGCTGGATGGGCAGCAGTCCTCCTTCAAGCACCCCTGTCAATCTGCCTGTGTGGGACCTCACCAGCTGTCTGGCAATGGCTACTGTTTACAGTCACAGATGCCATAGTCACCACACTCTCCTGTTCGATGCCATCACCCTCGGACTGTCCAATATCTGTGGCTACTGGGGACTGGGTATGTGTGGGCATACAGACTGTGTGTGGGGACACTGGGGGAGGAAGTGGGATGTCAACCAGTGGGACAGATTCAGCCCCCAACAACCCCACCTGTGCCTCACTATGGCCACCATCATCATCAGATTCCAATTACACACTGAGGTCAGGTTGTGAGGGGGACACACTCCAACCCCCATGATCACCTGTGATGGGAAAACAACATGACTGCATTAAGTCCTGCACTATAATGTCTGCTGATCCACACACACACACACACACACACACACACACACACACACACACACACACACACACACATCATAGCTGTCAAATAATCAGGGACATATTTCAACAGAATCAGGGAGAAACCCAGAAAAAAATCAGAGACAATCGGGGACATTTGTAAAGTATTAATACTATTAACTTGAGACATTGGCAGAATAAAATAATGTTAATTACTATACATTTTGTGAAATAAAAAAATCTATAACTCTTGCTTACTACCTTTATTTACTGAGTATAATTCACCATCTTTTCTCCAAATGTCACCAGTTTTAGGAGGGGTTAAGAGGGACAGAGCTAACTTTTGGAGTCTAAATCAGGGACATCCCTGGAAATCAGGGACAGTTGAGAGGTATGACACACATACAGGTGAGGTGCCACAACACATTATGACGGAGCCATGCACAACACACAAGCAGACCATAAGAGACACACACAAGACAGACACTTAACAACATGCAGTGCAGCTACATCCAGTTAATATGGCTACTGCTATACACCTGTGAGATAAGTAACATGTCAGTGTATGTTATGGACCTTCAACTAAAACACAGTGCACCCGTTTCCACAATAGTAATGCACCCCTTTAGAGCAAACTTCCTACACCTTCGCAAAATACATACTAAAATGTTACAGCTCCTGCAAATATGCCACTGTGATTACCAATGTAATGCACTGCAGTGAACCCCTCCACAAGTGAGAATGCAAGTATTGCAATATGGTTAAGCTTAACAGTTGTGTCCACAACAAACTGGCAGCTCTTAACATACCCAGGGTATAGATGAGCCATAACCAAACAGTGCCACACTCACTGGTTACAGCATGATGGACCCTGGCCACACCAGAGGTACCTATGGATTTATGTGGGAGAGGTATTGTCAGCAGACACAAATGTGGCATTGGTACAGGATAATATCTGGATATATCAACATGTACAGTACAAACTGTGATACTACCCAAATTGCTGACATTAACAATATGTGTGCACATGTGTGCATTACAAAATACCCCCACACAAATGCAGATTGACCTGACATATGTGTACAGTAATGCAAAGGCTGCCACTATGAATACTACGGTATTAAAGTGATGACAACTCGATGCTTACCTGGTTGCTCCTTGGCAGTGGAAGCTGTGCCACCCACCTCCATGACATATGGTGTTATTGTGAGCTAGTGGCTGAACCCAGGTTTGCCAGGAACTCCCATGTGTCCGAGAGTGGCTGTTGTGTAGCAGGTCCTCCACCGGTGCCAGCACAATCCCTGGCCACAGCTGCAGCCCTTTGCTGTGCATGATGTATCAGATCTGTGGCACAGTGTCGGACCTGCTCATAGCTCCTGTCATGCTGGCCCACATGATTAACCAATGTCACAAGGTCTGCCCACAGTGCAGCGCATTCTTGCTGGTTATGGTGACTCCTTGACAACAGCACCTGGTGATGGAGTCTCAGGGCATCAATTATGGCACTGGTCTTGGCTTCTGTGAAAGGTGGATTCCTCTGGCAGTACATCCCACCTGAAAGACATGAAGAGGGGAAAACATCATAGGGCCACATACACTGCTCACCATTATGCACACACCCTGCACAGCCAGAATTGCCACCACTATCCACCGCTAAGTCACACATCATACCCTGCCATCTATCACCACAGTATGCATGTGGTTATCAGCAACATAGTGAAAATACATCATGAATTGCTCTCCTGATCTTGATGTTTCCTGCTACCTGCTGCATTTCCTATAAGGTGTTCAAATGCATTGTTCTGTTGCACCTATTACTGCTTGTTCATAGCCTGTCTACATTGTATGCAATGGTGTCAGCCTCCTACTGTTGTATTAGGCACCTGGGCTGTATGGCCACCCCTTAGGTCTCCCTGGCCTTCCTCCATCAGATTCTGCACTATATGGCTGGACAATGTCCTACAGTTTCCCCTGCCAGTCCAGTTGATATGGGTGTCCTGACACAGTGTAGCACTTGCCTCATGTACATGGATGGACAACCATCTACAAACAGCAGCAAGGAACACACTGTGTGAGAGATGCAATGACATTAGGAACCTACAGTCTAAGCTCTATCCCTGTCAAGCACACATATCTGTCCCTGAACAGGTTGTGAACACAGTCAGTACACATCACACACCATCCACACCTACATAACACAGACACACATATGCAGAGGTCATCAACAGACAAATCCACAAACAAAGGAGACCTCCGAGGCAAAGCCACACATGAATGCCACAGGCCTACACAGCACATACCACAGATGGCCACACACCTGTGTCCCACAGCCACCAAGGCATCAGCACATGTCAAACATATTATACATAGGAGACTCCATTGTGAGACACACTGATGTGGCTCTCACCTGGCTGTGTATGTGGATGGTCAGAGTTACTTGTGTGTCAGGTGACAGAATCCACCATGTTGCATATGCACTGCTGTCTCTCACCAACAGGTACTATCAGGAGTCTGTTACAGTCCATGCTGGCATGCCTGACCTGAGATCTACGTCTCTGGAGTATATGCAGTGAGACATGAGTTAGCACACTGATTATATGTCCCAGGCAAGTATGTCCCTAGCTTTATGCAGCATTCCGCTGTCACCCAGACTGATGCCACAATACATTCAGGAAATGATTGACCTTAACATGTGGCCTTTTATCCTGTGATATTCCAGGGATTTCCAGTACCTGTGAGCCTGGGATGATATGGTAAACAGATCACAATGCTTTGCCAACGATGGCTTCCATCTGTTTCAACTGGCCTTCAGGTGTCTGGCAATGGTTCTCACCACCTCCATAGTGCCTTCAGTAGGACAAGTGGTGAGGTTATCACTATCAACATACAACTGTCAGTGCAGCACACATTAAAGGCCATGCTGATAAACACTAGGAGTCTACACATGACTCTGTCCTTAATGCAAGCATTGTTAACCCTGGGAAAAGCTGACATCTGTCCATCACACACATGTGGTTCAAAGCTGCAGAGAGCACCCCGACCTTACCTAGTCAACCATCCTATCATACAGTCATACCCCAAAGTGTGGGCAGAAATGCCACAGGACATGTAATTTCAGTATATTTGACACACATACACACCTCCACACTGTACAGGCAATAAGATGCACAGGAGACACTGCAGGGGCAGTTCATCATTGGTGACACACCTATGTAAATCATAGCCAGCTACCAGCCACCACATGTGCCATGAAGCCCATACTGCCTATATGGACCTCATCACCTGTAATGTGATTTGGGTCTGTACCCTGATCCTGGGTCACTTGAATGACCCAAACATACATTGGAAGATGTACCCATGCCAGCATATAAATGGCCAGAGAGCCAACAGTGGTATTACAAACACCTCGGTCCAGCTAGGGGCTATCCCCACATGAGGTGAAGGTGTGTTGGAGTTGATGTTACACAACACAGGTTACCACTGCAGCATCCCTAGAGTATCATTCTGCATGGCAAAGCAACCATCATGTGGACACATTTGCAGTCACCATCTCCTACAATTCACATCTAGCTATAGTCAGACATGCATACACCTCCAAAGTGGAATACAGCCTCCTGATGGGTGGTATACACAGCTTCACAGCCCCTAATCCCTCTGTAGGGACTGACAGCAATATCCACACATGCAGACAAGTGCTATATGTGCATTTCTACAGATGCATGGAGTCAGGTATACCCGACAGGTCTACATCATCGTCTGCAAGGAGACATACACCTGTCTGGTGGACATCTGCAATAAATATGTGTCTATAATAAGGATAACATGCCACTGTCTGAGACAAAGTAGGAGCAGGTGCCCATTTTGCAGCATTGTCTCCTTAGCATGAACATGTGAATGGGATCACTCCTGGAAACCTGCACAGCAAACCCGGAGCACACATTGTCGACATCCACTACAGACAATCATCTCCCATTCTGCACATATGTCTGCAATATCACAGGACTGCTCACTTGTGGTGGTCTAGAACACCAGCTATACCAGTGCTGTAGGTATAGCATACTTGATTCCTGACAGAGTCAGTGTGTAGGCTTCAGCACCTGAACCCCATCAGTACATCTGGATGTCCACAGTACCTGCCCCCTTCTCCTATATGTAGGGAACAGGTCACTGGTGCCATGTGAAAGATGGTATACATCTGGCATGGGAGCCTATCACATCACAGGATGCATCCTACATGACCACAAGCATAACTTTGAAACACATAAGGCACTGTATTCAAAGTAGGTCTGATTACCACCTTTGTCCCAGCCGTGTGAAGGACAACCACTGTTACCCCTTTACACTAAGGTGAGGTGTCCACCAATCTGTCACATTATACACCCATCAGCCTAACTAGGCTGTTCTGCAAGGCCATAGCACAGTTTATAGTGTAACTCATTAGCAAGGATGTTGGAGACCTCCACATACTCCATCACACACAGTTAGGCTTTGTCAAGGAAGGGATCATGTCTGTTACACTTAGTTGACCTTTTTGACACAGTCACCAAAGCCATGGATGGTGGGTGACAGTGCATACTGCCTACCTTGATCTGGATAAAGTCTTTAACAGTAAAACACACTCGGCCATAATAGATATACTCTCCCAAGTATGCATCAAACCATATGTTATCATAGGGGTAGCACACTGGCTCACTGACACGACCCAACTAATCCACATTGGAGAATCCACCAAAAGCGGTTCACCAACAACTAGTGGTGTAACCTGTTGTTCTGTGTTTGGGCCTCTGTTATGTGTGTTGTACACATCTGAGGTGCAGGCCACAGCTGCTGGCCTATGGCCGACCATGTCTGCAGACGACTGCATGCTGTGTGCTATCACTGGATTCCCTAGTGATGTGGACATCTGTCTAGAAGGGTGTCATGCAGATACATGACTGGTGCCAGGCACATGACCTCATGCTGCTTACCAGGAAATGCACTGTCAATCCCTTTGAGGCGAGTGGCGAAACCACATATTATCACAGTACTAACAACATCCTAGGCACGCAATCAGTCATGAGGAATCTGTGCACACAGGTTGATGGCAACATGACATTTCACCACCATGTTGCTTCTGTTGTATGGTAAACCTTCTACATGACCCACCTCATACATAAGGGTATGTCATCCAGGGACAAGGGGTCCTAACATCCCTGTATTTCCCCAGTAAGTTCCATTATTGTGTAAAATGCTCCCTTCGTCATTCACCTCACACAGCACATGCAGCAGCTGGGGACATCACAGAAGTTCCCCACCAGGGAGTACCAGGGCCTCAAACATCTACCATACACAGATAGGCTATAAGCCGTACCCTCTACCAGGTTTCATACATACTCCTCAGAGGTGATTGCTGTCTGGCATGCATCATAATCACAAACTCCACATTGTTGGGACTCCTGCACAAGTGCAACGGAAGCTCCACTCTATTAACACACACACACACACACACACACACAAACACACACACACACACACACACACACACACACACACACACACACACACACACACACACACACACACCCTCAACCTAGTATGTGACATCAACTGGCCTTGATAACACCTCAGATGTGTGTCCCACAAACTCACCTTGCTGTGGAGTGGTCATCCTCTCCACATCAGGCAGGGCAGCTATTTACACCTTTGCAGGTGGAACCTGGATAACTGGATGGTTAACTGCACATATACCCTTGGTATACCACCTGTGTCCCTGTTAGACTGGGGCATCAGGTGCTGCCTTGCATGCACATGGGCTAACATCAGGCCTACGCATATGGGTGCTCAGGGCCCATAACCTGGTAACCTTATATGGTCCTAGGTATACCAGTTATGGCCTGTGTGCTGTGACAGACTGTGTTGTTATGTGTCCACACCCATCACTGCCATCAACTGTGGTGTGTTCTGTATGGGCAGTGTTACAGTACCATGTCATACAGCCAACATCTGACAAATAGGTGAGTGGTACTACAAGTGCATGTGGACATTCTAGCAACATCTGTGCTACACAATAATTGACAGCAGTGCATATGTGGTGTAGGCTTTCCCCCTCGTAGGTGTCTGACATCTGCAGTACCCAGATGTTTGTGGAATGTGTACATGTGCCTGATATAATGCAGACCCACCGTGTGACACATGTGAATGTCTGGAAATCAGTTGGACAATCTGTAATGGTTGTCCCCTGAGTGTGGGGAATGTGTCTGTGACAGGTCTGACTCCTCAGAACACATTAAGGTTACATTAATATCTGGTACTGTATTCGTTTCTTACATTGTATGCTCAATATGTACACACTGTTGCTGAGCCGAAGCCTCTGTCTCTCCACTACTACTGCCCATAACCTGCTGTCCTGCTACAGGGGGTCATCAGATATGCAAGCAGTAGCTGTCAGGCAATGAGATACAGGTGTGGACTACACAGTGACCTGGCTAGACTACATCAGAAAGAGTCAGGGACACCTGGACAATATTTGAACTAACCCTGTATGACATTCACAGACTGAGAGGGGCTCACTGACAGACATGATGTGATATGCCAGCTGTATCCACCAGTGGTTACTGTCACTACTGTACAACAGACAATCCAGTAGTATTCGTACATGAGCTGACCATTGCTGGGGGGACTCAGGGGCCAGAGCTGTGATCTGTTTCACTGAAGACAGAGCCATAAAGGAAGACTGTAGGTGCTGGACAGCAGAGTAACAGCAACATGTCATTCCAACATATGTTGTTGAGACCTACTGCTGAAAGTCCTATTTCCCATGACTGCAGCCCCCCCATCTGGATTCCGTTACATGGCTAATTCTATGACATACTTGGTATAGTGCTGTACTCCTTTGTGAGCAGAAATCCAGTGGTAGTTTTCCTTGGAAATCACAGTCTGTCTTCATAAAGAAAGTCACAGACCTGTTTACCATAGGCAGCAACTTGCCTTTTGTAGGTAATGCTCATGAACAGGTGATTGCCTGTGCACCAATCTGTAACTTACGCTTGCTAATAACATCCAGAACAGCTGGGTGGCATTTTCATCAGCCAATGGCATGGCAGTACAGTGCTATAATTAAGGCCTTCGTGTAGGCCTTGGGCCTTTTAATGGCCTGTGAGGAGGACATTTTTGAGGTGTGTGAGCTACAACATCACAAAGGGTAGGTACAAATAGTGTTCACTATTTGGATTGATGTGGTATGTCCACAGTTTTGCATGCTATGTTTGGTCATTGTTAACAGACTTTCAGATCCTGTAGCAGCGTACTGTTTAACAATGTCAGTAAGGAGACAGGCATATGTGAGTGTCATACATCATTTTTATCTGAATATGAATGCTGCTGCAGTTGTCCTGGTCTATCAGCTATGTACGTTTCTAGGGGGAGACTGTGACACATGTCCCCTGTCACCTGATCATTTCCCCCCAGCCCTTTATGTATGGGTGTTGTGTGGATGCCCTGTCCTAGGTGTTTGGGAGGAATGGTAGGTCTGTAGCAGGTAGCTGAACATACTGCTGCATTTGTAGCAGGCCACAGCTGCTGCATTCTGGCCAGGAATCATACTGGGGAATGTGAAGACATGGGGGATAGCAAGCTGTATATCTCAGTGAGGGAGCAGTGTCAGCTCTTGTGTTACAGCATGGCCAGGGTGAGGGTATCCATAACAGTCCAGGTGAGGCATGTGCCTCTGGTATATATGTGAAGTAGTAGTGCTACCCAAAGAGTGGTAGGGGACATTTAGAACGCATATTCATATTTGTGACATGTGTCCTACCCACCAGGCCTTTGATGTGCTACTGTGGGTGGTAGTGACTGTGGTAGCAGCAGCCAGTTCTGCTGGACATTGCAGGGCTCAGTTATTTTTATGTTGTATTGACAAATGTGTAGTTGTAATGCAATAGACTGGACTGTGGGCCAGAACTGTGGAGATCCAGATGTCAGACATGCTAGGAATGTAACAGATGGAGCTACTGAGTCATTATTATGGGAGGTGCAGTTGCAAGACATATGTGCATGCATATAGTGTGTTACACAGGATTAGCCTGAACATGTGTGTTTAGATGGGTATGACATGACACTGACCTGCATATCATGCTTTTGTAACCTCAATCTGCACTGACTTGCCAGTATGTGCACACAGAATAGGTTTGATGACAGCCATGCCATAAGTAGGTGGCACAACTGTGGACATTTGCAACAGTTTGTGCAGTTGTCAGCTCTACCTGATATTGTAGGCCTCCCGTACATCCATCAAAGTCTGTGGCCATGTAATGATTTGGTATCTGCATCACAGGCACAAGTATGCTGTCATTTATCACATTATATGTAGAAGTAGTGCCACTGGTAATCAGGATATCTTTGTATAAACACCAGTAATTCTCCACCAATCAGTTGGCCTAGTGGTCTAATTCACTATGCTGTAGTTCAGAGGGTACTGAGTCCAGTACTTGGCAGGAGTGTATGTTTTTCTTAATGTTACATCACTGTACTGCATGATATATTTACAGAAACACCAATAATTATCCAGAGCTGAGTTGGCCTAGTGGCGTAATGCACTATGCTATAGATCAGTGGGTCCTGGGTTCAAGACTTGGCAGGGATGGTTATTTTATTGATGTGCAGAACAGTGTCCGAATCAGATAAGGTGATTAAAGCAGTTTCAAATGGATTTGCATGCCGTGCCACTATGCTAAGCGGCTCTTAGTCCCACTTAAACCTGCTCTATTTCCAAAAAAAGAAAAGAAAAATGGGGTGAGAGGAAAGTGGTGAAATGGGGGCAAGCAGGGGGGAAAAACAATAAGAATGGCAGGTAGGGATGTGCAGGATGGGTGTAGGAAAGGACCATAGCTCTCCATTCCTTCTACAGCAACAGCTGTGCATGCTGTGGACTATTTGGAATTTGGAGCCTCACATCCCACAGGGAAGAGTGTGGTTGACATAACTTTGTTGATTAATTGCTGGGATGATTGATTGATGGCAGTATACGTGGGGGCGAAATGAAGAGCTATGTATGGGACAATATTTTTTTTTGTGGGGCAGATGCCCTTTTATTTATTTTTTTAAGGAGAGAGTGGAATGTTGGGGAAGCATTTTGTAGGTATGCTTGGGGAGGTAAGTTGAATAGCAGAGGTTGCATTTGCAGACAGACAAGACAGCAGACAGGGGCAGTGTATGACACATGAGGGGGGCAAACACCTTGGATGGGGAGGGTGTTTGGGAATATGAAGATCAAGTATCCCCAGATGGAAACAGTGGAACTGAGCTCCCTACCCATGGGCAGTCACCACTGCCCCTTCACAACACGCAAAGGTAGCTGTGCTGGGGGCTGGGCGCTGGGGCTGGTCTGCCCCTCCAGGTGCACTAGTCTGCCCTCAATCAGTCATCCAAGTTGGGCTGGAATACCCTGCGCATCATGCCTGGGAACTGAGTTCGGGTGACGACATCCTCTCTGAGCCCATGCCCGGGGGGATGGGCCACGTCTCCTTAGGCAGTTCCACCCAAGGGGGGTGCAGGACAAATGGAGGAGGCAGATCCAGGTTGGGTCCCAGACATGCTGGGACCCAGTGTCATGGCCAGATGAGGTGGGATAGACTGATCCATGGGAACCGGCCTACCCATGTGTGCTATGGTGTTGAGGTTTGTCAAAGTGTATTGGTTAGTCATGAACAGAACATTTCAACGTTAGTTACAACAGCATGCATGGGTGTTCCAATTAACCCAGAACAATAGAATTGCATAGCATACAGAACACAGGTATAAATGGAATAACAATCATTATTTTAACAGCATGCCAGTAACAGTTACATCAAAAGGCCAACACCATTGGTATTTCATCAAGGTATGTTAGTATGCAACCATTATAATATATAACCAATAATCCAACACAAGGCCCAACATTAGGTTTTGAGAACAACATATGTAAATATGGAACCATACCCATAGTATAAGAAGAATAATTTGTGATGCAAATAAGGGGTGGGAGGAGGGAAAGACATTCCATTACCAACTGTATAGGCTATATTTTGCACAACTGTGCTGCTCAATGCTCTACAGGTCTGCCCTTACTTTATATCTACATGTGCCCTATAGCTTCTGTAGCACATATGTACCTCTCAAGCTATCCAGATGGGATGGTATTGGCCAAGCTGTAACACCTACTAGTATGTAACCAACAAAAAGCACCCAGTGGCCATCAATGAAAAAAACTCCTTTATTAACGAACAATAGAAAATAACCTCCAAAATTAGTTAAGCACTTTCATCATAGTATAATGACTTCATCAGAACAGGTTAAATAGTTAATATCCCTCAAAATGCACAATTTATATATTCCAGCTGATTCATAATTAATTGATCAATTAAAAGTTAAAAAAACTGTGCAAAATTTCATAAAACAATCTGTTCAAATTTGTATATAAAATGTAAAATGTTAAATTCTGGAATAATACAAAATAAAAAAATTCCATGTATAGAGAATATTAGAATATCAGCTGGAATATATAAATTGTGCATTTTGAGGGATATTAACTATTTAACCTGTTCTGATGAAGTCATTATACTATGATGAAAGCGCTTAACTAATTTTGGAGGTTATTTTCTATTGTTCGTTAATAAAGGAGTTTTTTCATTGATGGCCACTGGGTGCTTTTTGTTGGTTACTAGTGTTTTATAGCACCCTGGAACCTTTTTGCTGTTTTTTTGAGTGACATTTTTGGTTCCTAGCCACTATGGATTCTCCTTCTACACCAGAACTGGTGTTTGGCTCCACGCAGGCCTAATCGTCCGAGGGTTTGTCCCTAGGGCAGGCATTGGAGTTAAAGGAACTTAAACATGATGTTCTAATGCTTAAAGGGGAACTTTCACGTCTTATTGATTTGCTCACAGTGCACAGCATTGGACATACAAGGCAAAGTAGTCCGATTTCTCCTGTTAATGGTTTACCAAATTTACGAACAGAAATTCCTTCGGGTCCCCCAACGGGCCAGCAGCATTGTGACATTATTATTAAGGCACAGGTCCACCACGCCACCTGCGAGGGAGGACGAAAGGGTAATGGAGCTGTTCACAGGGGTAATGGAGCTGTTTATAATGGTCAGGACGCTGTTTCTATCGTGGATGTACCATTTGTGCCAACAACTAGTACAGGAACAGGTACTGTAAATACCAACAATATCCAAAACAAAAACTTTAACTGTACTCTCTTCAGAGACTAGTGTTTCTTCTAACAATAACAAACAGTTTGGGTCTGCAAAAGGGCAAAATGCTGGGTTACCTGGCAGCAAATTTGACAGTTTTATTCGTAAAAATTATACCTTTTCAAAGGAACATTCTGACACATGGGTCAATGGTGGTAATAATGACAAAATGCAATTTAAATCCTCGAAGGATATTATTTTTACTTTTGAAAAGAAATTGTATAAATTTAAAACTTCTCAGCTTGATTCAAAGTATTTTAAAGAATGTATTAAGGCTAAAGTAGTATCGCAAGGTCTACGGATTTTTAAATTGCCTTTTGGTATTTATTACGATGCAAATGTTATTGATGATTTTGTTAACATAGGTTCATAGGTAGGTACTAGGCTATTGGCCCTAGGGCCTATACAAGCCTAGCCAAAAATGTACCCTGGCTTTCGCCACCCAAGAAAATTATTTTCCTGTGCCCCTGTCAAGCAGAACCACAGAAGTGATCCCCGGGGTGAATTTCCTATTACCCATCCAATCATCAAGATTTTTCTTGAAGAGTGCTAATGAGGAGCTCTGTTTGACATACATAGGTAGTTTGTTCCAGAGTATGGGAAGTCTCTGGGACAGGAATCTATCCCTCCAGCATGTTCTGTTTATTGTGGTGACAAGGTTTAGGTCCCTAGAGCGTGTAACTCAGAGGGATTGGGATTTCTTTAAGTGGAGCATGTCCAAAATCTCTGGGTTTGACATAACTTTGTATGTTAGGCAGAGATCACCTCTGAGTAGGCGATATGCGATGGAGTAAAGCTGGAGTTTTTTGAGACGGTCTGAGTAAGGCATCTGTTTGAGGCCAGTAATCCTCTTTGTGAAGTATTTTTGCGGCCTTTCCAGTTGTTGTAGATGTCTTGTGAGGTACATACCAAAAGGGGCGTTGTACTCTATAATGGGTCTAATGAGTGATGAGTAGAGGGGAACAATGACCTCTTTTTTTCTGGTTGAGAAACCTTTTGTGATGAGGTGTGCCACATAGAAGGATTTCCTGACCACTTTGGCAATGTGATTATCAAAGGAGAGACTACTGTCCACCTGTGTCCCAAAGTCTCTTATCACACTTTTGGTGTTAAGTAGACTACTGCCTATGTGGTAGTTCATGGGTACAGAATTTTTACCAAAGGGGATGACAATGCACTTTTTTGCATTGAGCTTGAGACCATGTCTTTGACAACAGGCATCTGTCTCAGTGAGGCCCTTTTGTAGGATGTCCACATCGTTAGGAGTTTCAGTTATGGCTCCTAGTTTGCAGTCATCTGCAAATTTAGTTAGCTAAAGACCTTCTGTGTTAGCCTGTACTTCAGAGAAGTAGATACCAAACAGGAGTGGACCCAGGACTGAACCCTGTGGTACTCCACTTGTCACTGGTCTGAAGTCTGATTTGGAGTCTGCTACTTTCACAGTGTGGGTTCTTTCAGTAAGCCAGTTGGCAACCCATCTTATGACATAGGGATTTATACCTAGTTTAGTGAGTTTATCTATAATTCCAGAATGCGGGATGGTGTTGAATGCCTTGGCGAGATCTAGATAGGCTGTGTGAACCACCTTACCTACATCTATGGCTTTGGTGACTGCTTCAGAGAAGTCTATCAGGTTTAGGAGACATGATCTGCCTTTTACAAACCCAAACTATGTGGGGTCCAGGGTTTGGAGATCTCCAGTGTTTTTGTTTATGAGATCCATGATGATACGTTCCATGGCCTTGCAGACAAGGCTCATCAGGCTAATGGGGCGGTAGTTCCCGGGGTCTGTTGTGGCCCCCCCTTTGTGGAGTGGAATAACTGTCACAGTGCGCCATTCAATGGGCACAAAGCCTGAGGTGAGGCTATGACTGAACATGGTACTTAGGTGGGGGTGCCAGTTCATTCTGTAGTTCATGTAGAAGGCAGCCTGGGATGTTGTCAGGTCCCATGGATACTGTGTTGTTGGCTTTGGAGAGTGAAGTTTTTACCTGTGCAGCCGTGATTACAGGAATTTTGCATTCTTCCGGTATAAAGATGGGCCCTTTAGAGGGTGAGAGGGGGGTAAAGTTAGCACTGAACCTATCTGCCAGGATGTTGGCAATATCAGTTGGTTCTGTATATTTAGTGTCATTTTGCTGTAACTCAGAGCAGATCTGAGTGTTGCCATTGGGATTTTTGACATAGCTATAGAATGCTTTGTGGTTGTCTTTAGAATCAGTGGCAATTTTGTTTTCATAACTAGCTTTGGAGGATTTTATGAGGGATCTCAGCTTCTTACTGAGGCTGACCAGGGAGTTCCTCCAATTGTGGGATTTTACTAGTTTCTTTCTTCTGTTGTAGAGTTTGTTTATGGCAGAAGACCACCAGATTGGCTTCCTTTTTTTGGAGAATAGCATCTTGGTTCTGTTAGGGATAGCATGATCGATGCACTCGTGTAAATGTTATAAAGTGCATTTGTGTAGGATTCAGCAGTCGTACCTCTATTGTCCATTTGCATGGGTGTCATGAAGTTTGCCACTTCTGTCTTAAGAAGCGTGAAGTTGGCTTTGGAGAAATTTTTTACGGTTGTTTTCCTAATGGGGGGTGGGAGCGGGATGTGGATGTCTAGGGTGATTAGCTTGTGGTCGGATCTGACCAACGAGAAGCTGACCTCTGGTGTGGAACACTGGTCACCCATGTTGGTGATGACCAGGTCTAGGATACTGCTGTCTCTGGTGGGGGTGTGGATAAGTTGATCCAAAACATTGGAATTGATGATTTCCAGAAAACGCTGAGCAAAAGAGTTGGTACACGAGTAGTTTTCCCAGTTAATGGTAGGGTAGTTGAAATCACCCATTATTAGAGTGTTGGGTTGTACCTTAATATTTTCTGGTGTATCAAGAAAAGAGGAGTGAGAATCCTGGGGCATGGTGGGGGGTCTGTAGCAAGCTACAATCTGGATTGTGGTTTTGCCCAGAGTTAGTTGAACTTGGATAATCTCGGATGCATTATGCTGAGCAACTAGCTTAGAGGTGAGGATATCCTTAATGAATATGGACACGCCTCCACCTTTAGTGTTTCGGTCCGGGTTTGGTGGCCGAAAGGTGTGGCTTGAATTATAGCCTGGTAATGCAGGGGTGCTCACTTGAGCTTTGAACCAGGTCTCTGTCACTGCACAGATGTCAATGTTCTCCATTTTAAGGAGTGCCTCGAGTGAGTGCATTTTGAGGTTTAGACTTCTAGCATTACCCTCAGATTTTGCTTGCTTGTACCTGTTATGGTGGTGAATTTGTCATTTGAACCTTGCCTAAAAAAGGCACTATAGGGGTGGCAAGAGCCTTTGCCAGTATCCGGAATCACAAGGGCGACAGGTGCAGGCCATCTCTGGCAAAGCAGCATGGTCTGTCGATCATGTCATCCAAGGCAGACAGATACTAGATTCCCTTAGAATGACACCGGAAGCTTAGCCAACTGTTTAAAGTCAATCGTTTTGTCCTTGTACTGTGGTGTCATTCTGGGTGATGGTAGGATGCTACTCAGGGCTAGGGTCATACCGGCCTGGGCTGCAAGATCAGAGAGCTCCTCCATGTCTCTTTTCATGTAGTCCAGGGAGGTACGTCTCAGGCCATTCACACCAACATGGACAATGACAGAGTCATATTTGTACTTGTTGTGGAGTGACCCGAGTGCTTGCGTTATGTGACGGATCCTGGCACCTGAGAGGCAGCTGACAGTAACTTTTTCCTTGTTTAGCCTGGTGAGTGGAACATCAGTGTGCCTGACTATAGAGTCACCTATGACTAGAGTGTTGGGTACGTTATGCCTTATGGGCTGTAGTTGAGTGGCACACTGAGTATGTGGGCTATGTGTCATTTGGGTTGTGTTGGGAGGGGTGGAGGTTGCTTGCATTTTTGCTATGGAAGTCTCTGTTGTTTGGGCAGATTAGTACTGAGAGCCTTCGCGAATGTAGGTGTGTGTTTTGTGGTTCTGTGTGTGTGTATTTTGGTGGTGTAGGTTTTGAGGGACTATGTGATGAGTGTGGTGCGGTGCAAGTGTTTACCTTCTCCTCTTGACTGTCTAGGCCAGCCTTTGGTAAAGAGAACTTTGCTTCCAGTTTGGCTATATAAGTGCATCTCTCACAGGTCATAGTGTTGGGTGGTAGGAGGAGAGGGTTGTCTGTGTACATGAGGCAATTGCTGCATTGTCCCAAGATGCCCGGATTCATCGGGTAGACAGGAGAAACACCAAGAGCTGACCTTTAGACATGCCTGAATAGGTGCTTACTTATTAAGTACTAAAAACTGTTTTCCTCTAGACAAGTGAGGAAAGTTGAGTGCTGTAGTAATTTGTAACTTATTTAGTGCTTACAATGAGTTCTGAACAAGTGCTGAGATCAAAGAAACAGATGAGTGCTAAAACTAAAAATCTGGCTAGTTGCAAGGGAAATTTTGAAAAACAGACTTTATGGCGCCAAGCATAGTTTAACCCCAGTTAAGTGGGGGCTTAGGAGCTCACAAACAGTCCTGGACACAGCAAATCCATATCTGACCTGCCACAGGAAAGGGGGAAAGCAAGCTTAGAATTTTTTTTTCAGTAAAGTGGAAATGAAGAAAGCTGGAACAGAAGTTAATTCAACGTTAAGAATCTGAGTGGGTTGGCCTTCACAAATGTTCTCTATTAGATTGAGTGAACTAATGACCCTAGACTGGGAGGAGTGTCACAGATCAAATATACAGTATGGGTGGGCAACTGCAAAGCCACCAAGTATAACAACACACAACACTAGGGAGGGTGGCTGGGAAAAAATTACAGTTCCTAGCTGTAGCCACTAAATTAAAGTTTTAAACAGATCAAGGAGCAGACTCGAGAATGCTTTTAACAGACAAAAATGCACAGAAAAGTTCAGATAGAGCAATCACAAACAGAAAATACAACTCTCAGTATGAAAAAGCAGTTTACAGTTAAGTAATGTTAAAACAGTTTAAAACAGTGCATAAATGCAGTGAAACAATAAAAGAAAAGCTTTATAACAGTGCAAAAATATAGTAGATCAACTGTATAGCACAATTATAAGCGTTTCAGAAGTGCAATTCAGTGAAATAAGTGAAGAAATAACTTAGCCTGCTCTTGGAATCTTAAGGAATTTCCACTTATGCAATGCAATCCAGAGCCTGACAATACATGTTTAATGGGTGGGGAATTGAATTGTTGCAAAAAGCGGTTTTCTACCACGATAAAATGCAAATGGAATTACAGAAAGAACTGGATGTATTGAATACACAAATTACTAGTGATTTTTTGTTTGAACAATACGAAATGCTTTATTGTAAAGTTTTAGAAAGGGTTGAGAGAAAATGTAATGTTATACATCATAAAAAAGTAGGAAACGTAACAGGGACATTAAACAGTACCAACTTAAAGAGGTTTATCCCACTAATAAAATTTTATTCCAACCTCACAACAACCCACTTGAAGTGCAAGAACCACTTTGCAATGATGAGAAACTTGTAAATGATGATTTTGAGTTCGAGGGGATTCAGGATAATGTTGCCAATGAGGGTTTTCCCCCATTATGTCACTCAGAAAGAATAGCAAACAGGAATTTTGTATACAGCCACATGGGACAATATCCCAGCAAGAATCGATACAGGGGGAGTGGCAGACCTCATTATTAGTTTCAGCTTTTCTTGGTGAAGGCAAGAACATCATTCACACCTTTGAAGGATTTAACATTTACAACTATACTGATCGACCCATTACTCATGAACATTTTTCCCTTTTCTTGAAAGGATTTAAGTTTGTACCTGCCAAGACTCCAGATGTTGCTGATGTCCTCCTAGTTATACATTTTTATACTAGAAAACTTAATTTTCAGGTCATGTTTTCCAACAAGGAGGCACTTAATTTTGGAAAGGTTGGGCTTAAGAAGATTAGTTCATTCAACCCACCTTTACATCCTTTAATATAGACTTTTGAGTCAGCAGTCAAGGAGGATGTATATGAACTTTGGGCAGGACACAATACTTTTACTTTCAATCTTAATCATGAAGAAAGACTCCTATTTTCAAATTCGAATGGATAGGTCAATACATATCATGACCCCCGATAAGGGAGGGGGTATAGTTATTTTCAATACTGTTGATTATAATAATGTTATCTAAGATATATTATTTGATGAGGAAAATTACATACAGGTTTCCATCAATCGGATACATATTGGGTATCAACGTGTTGACAGTTTTTTGGAAGAATTTTTAATGGAACAACGTATAGATCAGGATATTTATCATTTGTTGAAAAATGCACACCCCAGAGTCCCCACCATATTTGGCATACCCAAAGTACACAAAAGTGTGTCCTCACCGCCTTTTCGACCCATTGTTTCTGCCTGAGGGTCCAAGACACACAATCTGTCCAACTTTGTGGAATTTAAGGTCAAACATATTGTGGAAGGTTTTTCCCATTTGATTAGGGACTCATGGGAGTTTTGGGACAATTTAGCCATGATATTTGGAGTCCAGACCTTATATTTTTGACCATAGACATTTAAGATTTATTCACTTGCATCCCTAAAAAAGTAGGCATGGAGTATTTTGAGGAAATATTATTTCTTGATTCCACTTTGACAAATAACGAGGTTTTTTTAATTTGTGAACTAATGTCAATGGTCTTAGATTATAATTGTATCTATTTTGAAGGGCAGTACTATCAACAGATTTCTGGAGTGACAATGGGTGCAGTTTGTGCTCTGGTTTATGTCAATATTGTATTACTTGCCTGGGATCTTAATTATGTGTTTAAGAGTACCTGGTGGGCTGAACATATTTTGTTATATAACCGTTATTTGGATGACATTTTTATTTTATGGAAGGGGGACAAAGACAACATTCCAAAATTCATAGACTACCTAAATGGTACCACTACATTTTTGAAATGTACACATTCTTATGATGAAGAACAGATATCCTATTTGGATACTTTTATTGCCCATAATACCCAGGGTTTTACATCTAAGGTTTTTTGTAAGAGCACTTTTTGTAACTCCTACCTCCATTTCTCTAGCCACCACCCTTTCACGCAAAAGAAAAGTATTCTTAAAGGTCAAGCCATACAGATTGCTTGAATGACCTCTGAATTGGGTGATGTTCAAAAGGAATTTGGTACCTTATTAAATATGTTTCTGCAAAGGGGATACCCCAAGGACATATTAGATCCAATTTTGGACACATTGTACTAGGAATGGGGTAAGAAGTACAAACCATTGTTAGGGGCTGGCTATTCATTAAAATCTTACATGGGCCACTTTAAATCCACTGTTGAGCCAGCGGCATATACTCAGGCATGTACTATACAACACATTGTATTTTCTAAAAACATTAAGACTATTCTATACAAAAATTGGAGCATTTTCAAAACTAATCATGATATTTACAATAAGGTGGGTAACCAACCTTTTTTTATTAATAAAGTGGGAATGAACCTCAAAACGTTGGTAGAAATACCTATCAAGGTTATGGAAAATAATAAAGGGACTACACGTTGTGGTTGTTGTCCACAGTGCAGTTATATTGTTAAGGAAACTGCTATTAAACTGGGGGACAAATTGAGGACTAACATTATTTTTAGAAGTGGTAGTTGTAAAACCCAGAGGCTTGTATATCTAGCAATCTGTGATTCTTGTGTGGCCTACTATGTAGAGAAAATGGAAAGATCTTTCAGACGTAGGATCTACGAGCATTTATACGACCTAAAAAATAAAAAGGAAACTAATGCCCTTTATAGGCACTCATTAAACTGTGAAAACTTCCAAGGTTTTAAATTTGGTATAATAGTGTAGACATTGAACCTGGGGGGGGGTTGGAATAATCAACTAAGCAAAAAGGAATTAATATGGCAACTTAGACTTCCCGCCAATTTCCCCCCAGGTATTAATGACAATGTCTCTATAGTACCAGCCCTTAAAGATAGAACATTTATTAAGAAGTGTAGTTCTGTGTTGAACACAGGATTATATTCCCGATTTATTTTTGTAACATCCTTGCATGTATTTCCACATTTAAACTAACATTTAATTAATTACAATGTATTTTTTCTAATTTTGAACAATCAATTTCCATATGTTTGTGGGTTTTATTTATTTCTATTATTCTTTATACATGGAATTTTATATTTTGTATTATTCCAGAATTTAACATTTTACATTTATATACAAATTTGAACAGATTATTTTACGAAATTTTGTACTGTTTTTTTTTTACTTTTAATTGATCAATCAGCTGGAATATATAAATTGTGCATTTTGAGGGATATTAACTATTTAACCTGTTCTGATGAAGTCATTATATTATGATGAAAGCGCTTAACTAATTTTGGAGGTTATTTTCTATTGTTCATTAATAAAGGAGTTTTTTCATTGATGGCCACTGGGTGCTTTTTGTTGGTTACTAGTGTTTTATAGCACCCTGGAATCTTTTTTCTGGTTTGTTGTGTGACCTACTAGTATGTAACTACAGGGGACTATTACATGTCAGGGGAACATATCTGACTACCAAGGTGTCTTCCGCACTGATGTTGTGTGAGTGTGCTACTGACATACTTCAACTGGGTTTATCTCGGTGTCCAAGGATTTTGGCAGCAGTGATCACTATCTGTGACAGAATGACACTTGAGAGACATGTACTGTGCACAGTACAGAGAGTTTACACTTATCCTGCCATCATTGGCAGGCATGGGGTTAGACTATCAGCAGACATTCACAGACACACCAGGCATACAGCTGTACCAACAACAGACCATTAATTTGTCTTAGTAACTTGGAATAGTACTGTACTTCATGTCATTTTATTCAATGTAGTGTATCCGAACTCACAAAACACTAAAACCAATGTAAATCACGAAGATCTGCTGAAAGAACCAAAACCAAGGATACACTGTTTTTTCACAAATATTTATTAAGCGCATTTCATCCTGTAAGGTTACAAAACTTCTTCAGATAAAATAATTTGTGAAAGTCACATTTAAATACTGTTACCCTTAAAACCATGTGATATATTCATCCAATCATATTGTAAAAGCAATTACACACATCACCTCCCCAACTATATTTTAAAATCCACCTTAACAAAAATCAAACTATTACTTCAATAAATACATACATAACTTCTATCAATATATATATATATATATATATATATATATATATATATATATATATATATATATATACACACACATCTTCCATTTTAATGCTTTATGACATTTCTGTTTATCTGTCTAAATTCAATTTTAAAATACATTGTATTGAACACATCTCATTCAACCCTGGGTATGTTCCAGCATTTAGTCGCAATTGCCTCAAAAGTTACAGCCTTTCCAGTAACAGGCTAGCTGGTCTTCCACGTATATTGGGTTGGATTTGATCTATTACTTTAAACTTAAAGGCATGTATTGGGTTTTCAGATTGTCCAATTTATTTTTTCTTATACTGTATAAATGCTCATATACCCTCTCTTTCATTTTCCTGTCTGTTTTTCCAATATAGAACCAGGCACATGCTTGACACTGGGCTATGTATACTATACCCTTAGAATTACATGTGAATTTCTTATTTAGCGCATATTTTCTATTACCAACACTAATTGTTCTACCAATCTTCATGTAAGTGCAGTAAGTACATGCACCGCATGTTGTCATCCCTGGATTTCTGGCATTTTGACCCATCTCATTCCTACAATCCAGCCAATTTTTTTAAGTTCCTACCTCTCATATATAACCAGGGGCAGTTGTCTAAAATTTGAAGCTGGTAGACCCTGGCCAGATAAAAGTTGCCAATTTTTAATCACTATACGCCTAAGGTCTGGAGCATCGATGTTATATGTCAAAATCAGTCTATGCCTATCCATACATCCATCGGTAACACTGTGGGATGGACTTGTGTCCTGTACTGTTATAGGACTTTGATTATCAAACCCTAGGATTGGTCTATAGACCCCACTACTTCTTTTATGTTGGACTTCATGTATAAGTTCATTTATTAGTCCAACGGGATAACCCCTCTTTGTAAACATTTCCAACAAGTCATACATTCATCTACAAAATCACTGAACCTAGTGGTCATTCTGGCCACATGGACTAATTGTCCTTTTATTACAGACCTTTTTGCTGAAATGGATGACCACTTGTGAAATGTAAGAATGTGTTTGAATATGTTGCCTTTCTATGAATAGATGCAAAGTAACTGTTCTTCTCCTTATCTTTACTCAGTTTTATGTCAAGATAGGATATATTATGTTCACTAAACTCATATGTAAATTTTAAGAATTGAGTTGTAGTATTTAAATATTCTACCAACTGTTTTGCGACTCCCTCATCACCATTTATAATCATGAGGATGTCGTCCAGGAACCTGGTATAAAAGTAAATCACATCCTTATATTGACTACTGTTCTCTAGATATTGATGTTCCCACTTGGCCATTACTAAGTTCGAAAAACTCCCTCCACACGGTGAGCCCATTGCTACACCTATGCGTTGTAGGTACCTTTCTTTGTCAAATATAAAATAATTATTTGTCAAAATTATGTCCAAGAGCTCTTGGATGACAGAAATTTCATTTTGAGAGGCTCCTTTTCATCTTAAAATACTCACCACCCATTCAATGCCTTCCGTGTGTGGAATTGATGTATATAAATCTTTTACATCAATTGTTAAGAAATTACAATTCTGATTAAACTTCAATTTATTGATATCACTTAAACACGCCCATGAGTCCTTGCATATTTGAGGTAACTGCTTAATGTATTTCTTCAAAATAATATCAACATATTTCGCACAAGCATAGGTGATCGCGTATCTAGCATCTACCGACGGTCTCATTGGGGGAGTTGTCTATGCTCTTATGTATTTTAGGTATTCTGAACATTTTCGGAATTTTTAGTGCAGGCATTATTAAATAATTGAAAATCTGGGAATCAATTCTATCATCTATATACATATAATTTAAATAAACCTTTATTCTCATGTACGCTGAATTGATCTCATTAGTGAAAGCAGGTACATATGTTTCACTATTAATCATTTCCTTCATTTTTGCATTATAATCTGCAATACCCATTATCACACCCTCACCACCCTTATCAGGTTTCATGACTCGAACAGGTAACTGTTGCAATTCCTTAAGTAAAGCGTAGTCATCATTCGAAATATTTAACTTTTTGTATGTTTATTCTTATTGTTCTCTGTACAGTTTCTGAAATCTAATTCATAGATATTTTTCAAATACATTTACCATTGACAACTTATTTGGGTCACCGATGGTATTGCCAAAAATACAAGATAAATTTAATTTATGAGAAAAACATTTTAACTTAATGAAGGCTTGACCAATATCGGCGTGTATGTCTGGAACAAACCTGTATCCTTTTGCCAATATTTCTACCAAGCCACTGTCAATGCAAGCAGTTGAATAATTATAAATTTTAAAATCTCTATCTTTGTTATATAGCAATGTATAAGAACTTTTTGCTTCAATTAAGTCCATATTTCCATCGGGTATTACCTTCTTCATCTGTTCGCTCGTCTCCTGTTTCTGTTCCTCGTTGACTGTTTGTACTGAGGATTGTAGTTCCGCCCATTGTTGGAAAAATCCGCATTTTGTAAGTTAACATTATAACCAGCTGTGTTACTATTCATCTGAGTGTTTCTTGAGTTAGTAGCTATTCACTCACTTTGCCGTAATGATGGAGTATTTCTTGGCTCCACTTCATCCTCAGACTCGGGTACTGATGTCACTACACCTTGAGGGACATTCGTGTCATTAACCTGACCCCTATCCTGGCCAGTTATATTCGACTTGTAGGCCATCGTTGGACTTGGATAGGCTGTACCCAAGTTATACGCATTCTTGTCCCTATTCAACTTTTTAATTTTGGTTTCCCGTAATTTGATTAAATGTTGTTCCACGCTGGAAAAATGCGCTCATAATCAAAGCGATACCGAGGAAAATTGGTATCCGCTTTTGTCTATGTGTCCAAGTCTATGATTTCTTTTTCTAGTTGATCGACACTAATCTTATAATGTGTTATTATTAATTCAAGGAATTCCAAACCATGTTGATTAAACATATTGACAAGGTCTCGATGAAAAACAGACCCTGCCTCCAATCCCGTGGGGTATTGCCATAAGCGTAACCCCTTTGGGACTATTTTTTGTTGTATACATCTCTAAAATATGTAATTTCCAAGTTTAGAGTTTTGAATTTAAGTACTTTTGAATACAAAACTTTCAAATGATCAGCAATATCGACCATACCTCTAGCCGCATCCCCTTCTGAGTTGTAATTCAGTTGGTTGTTAGTTAAAGAAACAGGTACACTTAACCAACGGTTGATGTTGAGGGATTCAATAAGCCCCGAGGTGGTTGCAGTCACTGTAGTAGCTGCTACAATGTTCCCAGGCTCACCTGTACTTGGACCTGCTACACAAACAGGTGGAATTATAGAGGTAGATGTAACTACCAATACATATGTAGAAGTTTGAACATTTTTCCTACCATGGCCACTTGCATCATTCCCCTGTGGGTGCTGGGTTGGCTGCTGCTAGGATAACTGCTGGCTGCTGATGACATTGTCCAGTTTGTTAGATAAAACTTCCACTCGCTGTGTCAGCATTTGTATAATTAAAGTCAAGTTCCCAGCATCGTCGTTTTCATATTGCAATGGTCTCGGACTGACAATACCTTCTGCAGCCATATAAAACAAACTATATCCAAACTCACAAAACACTAAAACCAATGTAAATCACGAAGGTCTGCTGAAAGTACCAAAACCAAGGATCCACCATTTTTTTCACAAATATTTATTAAGCGCTTTTCGTCTTGTAAGGTTACAAAACTTCTTAAGATAAAATCATTTGTGAAAGTCACATTTAAATACCGTTAACCTTAAAACCATGTGATATAGTCATCCAATCATATTGTAAAAGCAATTACACACGTCACCTCCCCACCTATATTTTAAAATCCACCTGGCAGAAATGTAAATCTTGTAAGGGATGTTATTCAGAAACACTGGAATATTTTGACTACCAATGATGAATTGGGCTTAATCTTGCCTGATAGATGCCAATTCTCCTTCTCTAGAGGGAAAACTTTGGGTTCATATTTTGCACATTATAAGAAAGTTAATAAGGTTGATCAGATTGGGCATCAATTAACTATTACAGGAGACAGACTTGTTGGATCTTTTCCTTGTGGACATTGTACATTTTGCAAACACATATATAAGACTAAACAATTTACTAGCAAGAATATGGGTCAGGTGTTTGACATATGATTTTATGCCAACTGTGGGTCAGATTAGGTTATATACAGGGCCACGTGTACTTGTACTGCCTTTGGTATAGGACAAAATTCAAGGTCATTGCGTTGTAGGATGCCTGATTACCTCAGTGACATACGCAACAAAAGAAGTATGAATGCACTATATAGACATTGTCAACTCCGTACGTCTGCCAGATTTACTTTTACGGTGATTGATAAAATTATGGGGAATAGATTATTTAAAACAGGATGGCACCCTATTTTGACCTATAAAAAAAGAGATGGATTATTAAATTGGGGAGACTTTTTGCACCAGGTCTTAATGATAACATGTAATGTAACTAGATATGTTTAAAGAAATATTTCTGTTTCGGGGGGGAAGTGATGTCATAGGAAATGATTTAGATTTTGGGTGTAGTTAAGGCAACTGTTTGTTAGTATGGTTATCACTGCCGAAGGCTATATGCCGAAACTGGTCTGAATTATATGTATTAAATCTTGTTTCAAGCGTCCCTGTGGTGCTGGCCTTCTTTTAAAAAGGACATCTGGTCTAACCCGGTTAACAATGTCAGTGTATACATAAAAAGAAAAAATATTTAAAACATTTCCCTATTGTCTGTAAAAAGCTGAATGATCTGTATTTGAACCATGCACCTACTGCATACAAGGCCATCTCTTTAACAATTCAGCTACCAAGGATATAGTGAGTAGAGCTATACAGTTCAATATAGCTCTCAATTATGTTTAAGAACTGCTAAGTACTGTGCTGTGCAAACCCGCTCAGCTATACTTAAACCTGACCTTTTCTATTAAAATTAAAAGCATACGGTTTCTATATTTGGATGTCTGACACGTGTTCATTGCTAAACACCACGCCACACAAACACAAGAAAAACAAATAAAAAAGGGGGAAAATAACATTTTTGCATTTATATTTTAGTGGCATCCGGCACTTTGACAGTACAGGGGTTTTGTTACGGACACTGTAACACATATGACTTACATATGACTTCTACAACTGGGCTGAGTACAGGCATTTATTTAATATTTTAGTGCTGTCCAGCACTTTGACAGTACAGGGGGTGTGCTACAGACACTGTAACATACCCCCACGTATCACTTCTACAACTGGGCCGAGTACAGGCATTTATTTAATTTTTTAGTGCCGTCTGACACTTTGAAAGTGCAGGGAGTTTGTTACCCATCTCTGAGCACAGCCACACACCCCCTACACTGATTCAGTAACCATGTACATGGCTCTCCCTTAGTAGCGTGCCTTCATTAGTATTCTAGGAGTGCTGCTGAGGGGGCGCTGCAGACACGACCACGGTATACTCCGTGTAGGGCTTGCACTATTTCTACATGGACTTTATTAAATCTGGAAGCACATCTTTGTTCTATTCAAGCTGCAATCAGACTCCCCAAATTCATAAATAACATCAGTTTTTGTAAATATATCAGTAAATAGCTGTTTTCAACACAAGGTCCAAATTAAGCAGGGCACCTTTGTATTTGTAGTTAGTAGCGTCCTGCTTATTTTGGACCTTGTGGTTAAAACAGCTATTTACTGATATATTTACAAAGACTGATGTTATTTAAGAATTCAGGAAGTATGATTGCAGCTTGAATAGAACAAAGACTGGGACAGTGATACTTAGGAATAAAGTATGTGCTCCCATGATTACTGCAGTTTAGTGGTGAATTCTTTATTTTTAATTTATATTCAAAAAGAACTATGCAAACTGGATCCAAACAAAGCACTGGTAGGAGACGGAATAAGTAATAATGACCTGAGACGACTTCAGCAAGAACTTATTGTACCATTATATCTATTATTTACTAGGTCATATAAATATGGGGAGATGCCTCAAGATTATAGACATACACTTATGAAACCTGTCTTTAAGGGAAAGGGGAGTAGGACAAACCCAGAGTCATATAGACCCTTAAGTCTGCTTTCATGTTGTAGAAAAATAATGGAGAAGATAATATTGAATACTTTATTGACAGAATTGGAAAGGGTTGGACTTGAAACCATATATCAGCTTGCATATGTTGAAAATTATATATTAATTCCTGTAACATAATGTTGTATAACAATATAATAACAGCTATGAATGAAAAATGAGCTGTGATGTAATTTTGTATAGATTTAACTTCAGCATTTGACTTGGTGTCTATACACACTGAGCAGAGTGGAGGAGTGGCGTTGACTACATCTCTGATCTGAGATATATAAGTATCCTATTTTTTTGGCTTATTTATACTGATTACTGTTTTTAGCAATTTATATATAGCACTTTTTATTACCTACTGCATAGTTTTTACTACATTTTATTTCTATTAACTAATCTGCATGAGTAACTGATTTGTTTGCAGTTAAAAGCATTCTGTAGAGTCTCTTTGCTCCTTTATCTGTTTAAAAACTTTCATTTTGTGGCTCACTGCTGTCATAAAGATTTCTGTAGTGTTTACTGTCTAAAGAGTGTAGGCTAATAACTTTAGTATTGGATACTTGGTGGCTTTGCAGTTGCTCGCCCCTACTGCAAATTTGATCTGGGACACTCCTCCCAGTCTAGTGTCATTAGCTCATTTTACCTAATACAGAGGGAACACCTGAGAAGGCCTTCTGTTCCTCCTTTCTCCCTTTCTTAAAAAAAAAAAAAAAAAAAAAAAAAAAAAATTGCCTGAATCTCCTTGTGTTCTGACTGTGCTTCTCAAACATTCTGGAAATATAGAGTATATTTTAGAGCATTTATTACAACTGTATTTGCCTTAATATTGCTACAACTCAAGTGCTCTAGGTTGCACTGCATCTGAATTGTTTGTGTGTTTTAGCTGCTTTTCTGTATATATAGAGTTTTTTGTATATATAGACTAGCTACTTATTCTGCTGTATTACTGCCTCTTAAATCGGTTTTCAGTTGTGCACTTGCCTTGCTTCATTTAAAAAAGTTTTAAATTGCTAGTTTTGTAGAGTTTCAATTGCATTTACTGTTTAGGACTACACACTCGCGTGTTAGCCTTTTCTGTGTTCATTTACTGTATTATTGCATTGTTTAGCCTGTTTTAACCAAAAAAAAATACTATCTTGTTTGCTCATTTCCCACCTTTCCTAGCCAGTCCAGATCCCATGCTTTGCTCGTCTCAGGACTTTATTTTCTGTTGTTCAGAGCTATCCAGACCTTGCTGTGGTAGAGGGAAGTCCTACTGTTTACCAGTGGGAGTGGTGAGCATTGTACTGCCTATTTAACACTAGAGGAATGGTTTCCAGCTCTGAAATTGTAATTTTATTAGCCTTTTTGGGATGATTTCTATCCCTTTCAACTTTCTGGCTTAAAAATGCATGTCTTTGCACATTTTTCGCATCGTGCAGCACCGCAAGGCTACAGTTAAACTATTCCAGGTGCCAGAAAATCTGTTCTTCAAATTTTCCCTTAGAACTAGCTGGTTTCTCAGTAGTAGCACTAATATCTGAACCCCTGTGACTAGCACTTGCTCTAGAACTTGCTGGAAAGCACTAGGAAGCCTGAAACTGACACAAGCACTTGACTCTCCTTGTCAATAAGGAGAAATTAATTGTAGCCACTAAACAGCCTATAATTGCAAAGTACCTTGCAAAGGTAAGGGAAAACAACTCTTATACTTTACAAAAAAGCACCTAAACAGGCATGTCCAAGGGTCAGCTTCTGGTGATTTCTCCTGTCCACCTGGTGAATCTGGGCATACTGGGGCAATGCGGCAACTGCCTCATGTACACAGACAAAACTCTCCTACTACCAGCCAAAACTACAACCTGCGAGAGATGCACTTACATAGCCAAACTGGAAGCAAAGCTCTCTCCGGCCAAGATTGTGCTAGACAGTCAGGAGAAGGTTAACACCTGCACTACACCTCAAGCAACTCATAGCCCTTCAAAACCCACACCATCAACACCCACACATAGCAACGCTAAACCCACATATGCGGAGGCTCTTAACATTAACCTGTCCAAGCAACAAGGACCTCTGAAGCTGAAACACAAACAAACACCAGTCACAACCAAAGTGATACATAGCTCACAGCAACAACAGTCCCTAAGGCAAGACAATGTATCCAGAACTTTAGTCATAGGTGACTCTATAGTCAGGCACACTGATGTCCCACTCACCAGGCTGAACAAGGAGAAAATTACAGCCAGCTGCCTGTCGGGTGCCAGGATCTGCCACATAACCCATGCACTCAGGTCACTCCACAACAAGTACAAATACGACTCGGTCATTGTCCATGCTGGAGTGAATGACTTGAGATGTACCTCTCTGGACTACACGAAAAGGGGCATGGAAGCACTCTCGGATCATGTGGCCTGGGCAGGTATGACCCTAGCCCTGAGTAGCATCCTGCCTTCACCCAGAATGATACCACAGTATAAGGACAGAATGATTGACTTCAACAATTGGCTAAGCTTCTGGTGTCATTCAAAGGGGATCCAGTATCTGTCTGCCTGGGAAGACATGACTGACAAACCATGATGCTTTGTCAGAGATGGTCTGCACCTGTCACCCCTGGGATTCAGGTTACTGGCTAAAGCTCTTGCCACCCCTATAGTGCCTTTTTTATGCAACGTTCAAAGGACAAAACCACCACCATAACAGATAGAAGCATGCAAAATCTGAAGGTAATGCTACTGAATGCTAGAAGTCGAAACCTCAAAATGCACTCTCTCGAGGCACTTCTAAAAATGGAGAACATCAATATTTGTGCAGTAACTAAGACCTGGTTCAAGGCTCCAGAGAGCACCCCTGCAATACCAGGCTACAACTCTTATCACACGTTTTGCCACAAAACCAAGACCGAAACACTAAAGGTGGAGGAGTGACCATATTCACCAACGATATTCACACCTCCAGGCTAGTTGCCCAACACAATGCATCTGAAATTCTCCAGATGCAACTAACACTAGGTAAGACTGCAATCCAAATTGTAGCTTGCTACAGATCCCCCACCATGTCCCAAGATTCTCACTATACCTTTCTAAACATACTAGAAAATATTAAGATACAACCAAACACCCTAATACTGGGTGATTTCAACTACCCTGCCATTAACTGGGAAAACTACTTGGGTACCAACTCCTTTTCCCAACGGTTCTTGGAATTCATAAATTCCAACTCCCTGATCAACTAATCCATTGCCCCACTAGGGGCTCCAGTATCCTAGACCTGGTCATTACCAACATGGGAGATAGATATTCCACACCAGTGGTCACCCCCTCATTGGTCAGATCTGACCATAAACAAATCACCCTTGACATCCACATCCCACCCCCACCCCCCCCAGTAAGGAAATCTCCTTAAATAACTTCTCCAAAGCCAACTTCATGCTACTGAAGTCAGAAGTGACAAACTTCATGACACCCATGCAGACAGGATCTGAAAGTTCGACTGCAGAATCCTACACTAAGGCACTGTATGAGCACATTCACTCATGCATGAATTGTGCCATCCCAAATAGAACCAAGATGCTCTCCTCCAAAAAAAGGAAGCCAATCTGGTGGTCCTGTTATAAACAAACTATACAACAGAAGGAAGAAACTGTTGCAGAAAAGAGGAAAATCCCAGGATGCAAAAAACTCCCTCACCAGCCTCAGTAAGAAGCTGAGATCCCTCAATCCCTCATACAATCCTCAAAAGCTAGTTACAAAAATAAAATTGCCAAAGATTCCAAAGACAACCACAAGGCATTATATAGTTATGTCAAGAATCTAAATGGCAATGCTCAGATCTGCTCTGAGCTACAACAGAATGGCATTAAATATACTGATCCCAAGGATTTTGCCAATATCCTGGCAGATTGATTTAGTGCCAACTTCATCCCCCTCACCCCTTAAAGGGCCCATCTCAATACCAAAAGACTGCCAAATTCCAGTAATCATGGCCACACATGTAAAAACTGCACTCTCCAAAGCTAAGAATACAGCATCCATGGGACCAGATGACATCCCGGAATGTGTACTACATGAGCTACAAAATGAACTGGCACCTCACCTAAGTCTCATGTTTAATCATAGCCTCATCTCAGGCTTCATGCCCACTGAGCGGCATACAGCTACAGTTATCCCACTCCACAAGGGGGGATCCTTGGATCCTGGAAACTACCATCCCATCAGTCTGACAAGCCTTATCTGCAAGGGCATGGAACACATTATCATGGAACTTATAAACAAAGACACTGGCAACCTTCAAACACTGGACTCCACTCAGTTTGGGTTTGTGAAGGGCTGATCTTGTCTCCTGAACCTGATTGACATCTTCATATCAGTCTCCAGAGCTGTGGACAAGGGTAAGACGGTCCATACAGCCTATCTAGACCTCACTAAGGCCTTCAAAACCATGCCCCACTCTGGAATCATAGATAAACTTACTAAGCTGGGCATAAATCCCTACGTCACTTGATGGGTTGCCAACTGACTGTAAAAGTAGCCAACTCCAAATCCAGCTCCAGACAAGTGACAAGTGGAGTACCTCAGGGTTCAGTCCTGGGACCACTCTCGTTTGGCATCTACTTCTCTGAAGTACAGGCCAACACTAAGGGACTCTGGCTAACAAAGTTTGCAGATGACTGCAAACTGGGAGCCATTATTGAATCCCCAAATGATGTGGATATTCTACAAAAGGGCCTTACAGAAACAGATGCCTGGTGTCAGAGCCATGGGCTCAAGCTTAATACCAAGAAATGTATAGTTATCCCCTTTGGAAAAAAACATGTACCCATGAATTACCACATAGGTGGCAGTACACTAACCATCGAAAGTGTGATGAGAGACTTAGGGACACGGGTGGACAGTGGTCTGACCTTCGATAATCACATCGCCACAACAGTCAGGAAATCCTTCTATGTGGCACACCTCATCACTAAGGGCTTTTCATCCAGAAAAAAGGAGGTAATTGTCCCACTGTACTCATCCCTCATTAGACCCATTATAGAGTATAATGCCCCGTTTGGTATGTACCTCACAGGGCATCTGCAACAGCTGGAAAGGCCACAGAAATACCTCACTAAAAGAATCACAGGCCTAAAGCAGATGCTATATGCTGACCATCTAAAAAAACTCCAGCTATACTCTGTGGCATATCGTTTACTCAGAAGCAATCTCTGCTTAACATACAAGGCCATGTCAAACCCTGAGCTGTTGGACATGCTACACTTAAAGAAATCCCAATCCCTCAGAGCCACATGCTCCAGGGATCTAAACCTTGTCATCACAATGAGCAAAACATGCTGGAGGGATAGGTTTCTGACCCAGGGACTCTCCATACTCTGGAAAAGACTGCCCATACATGTCAAGCAGAGCGCCTCCTTGGCCCTCTTCAAAAGGAACCTTGATGATTGGATGGGAGATAGGAACTTCACCCCGGGGATCATGTCAGTCGCCCTGCTAGACAGGGGTCCAGGGAAGTAAATATTGTGGGAAGAAATAGCCAGGGAATTGTTATGGCTAGGCTTGTATAGGCCCTAGGGCCAATAGCCTAGTACCAACCTATGAACCTAGGGTCATGCACAAAATACTGATCAATAAATTAAAACAACTAGGTACTGATTCACTCTTGATTAGATGGACAGCTCCATGGCTTAGAAATAGGACATGAAAAAAAATCATACAGCAATTGGACAGGTTAAATTTTTGGTTACAGTCAGGATGCCCACTAGGGCTCTGTCTTAGGCTCTTACTTATTTAGAGTGCATCTTTCAGACCTGTTTTCATCTGAGGTGCTCTACAGTCTGTATGCAGACTACCTGAAATTGTGTAAACTGATTACATGTGTTACAGATAGAGCCTACTGGCAAAAGAACTTGACTAAATTGATAATTTTGGCACTGAAGAATAATATGCTGATAAATACATCAAAACTAAGCATATGAGATATGGGAGACATAAACTGAAAGGTGAATATTTAATACAGCACATAGTGATTTAAACTGTAGATTCATTTAAGGACCTAGGTATATGGGTAGTTTCAGCTTTGAAGTCTTCTAATCATATCAAGCAATTGGTAAATGATAGTTATAGAACTAAAGATTGTATAGAAAGATTTATAAAGTCTAGGAAATCAGAAATGATAAGTTGTTGTTTGTTAATTACAATAGACTGAAACCCGAGTATGGAATAATAATATGGAAACCTTATAAGAAAACAAGCATGAGTAAACTGGAAAGAGTACAATAGAAATATACAAAGAGCATCCATGGATGTGAACATTTATGTTATTAGGAAAGACTACAATGTCTGAACTTGTGTAGTGTCTCATATATAAGAGGAGATCTTATGTAGGTATCCAGGACATTTAAAGACAGCTATCACTGAGAATGTTTAGGGTTATCAAAAAGTAGTAGAGAATCATCGCAACCTATGTAGAATATTCTTTAGGAATAAGAAGTGTATTAATTGATTTTCGGAGAGAGAGCAGTTGATGAATGAAACAGACTACTAAACTACATTAAAGCAAGTACTAGTGTAGATATTTTTAACAACAGCCTGGACACTTATTATGGGAATAACTATTTTGGTATATTGGCAGACTAGAAATATTTGTATGTATGCATGTACATATTATCTCTCTGTTCTCTCTCTCTCTCTCTCTCTCTCTATATATATATATATATATATATATAGTTCTCATCCATTTGGTTGAAAACACAGATGATTGACACACAAATGAATGACAAAAATTAAGCAGCAGTACAAATGGTTAACTAACCTTTGAGTGAATCACATTTGGTGGATTTCAAGTTTTATGTAGTGCAGATATGTAGGAGTGTGCAAGAAAAGTAATGTTTGACTGAAAAGGTGGTGTTTGTGAGAATGTGCAAGATTCTACTATGGTGGGTAGTTTGTCTGTGTGAGTGTTTGTGGGTTAGGGTTAGGTAAGGGGATAGAATTAAAGGTGCCCATTTGGTGTTGTGTGTGTTCTATGTCCTTTTGTTTTGATTAGTGCTAATATTAGAGAAAGGGTTTTTAGAAATGTAATCCATATGGTTAGGGTTAGGGGCAGGGGTAGGAAAGAATTAGGATTAGTACACATTAGTAAGTTGGTACAGAGGGGTGAAAATGGTCCTTGCCAAAATACCCTAATCACTAATAGATCCAATAACATCACTGTGGGTGGGGTATGCCCTGGAGAGAACTACATTTCCAAGTATGTGAGAAGGCCTATGTAGTTTTTTAGTAAGCTACAATGCTGCAGATTAGGGAACAGTTTGAATATTCATTATGATTCCTGTAAAATCAATGTGATCAGTAACACTTGTCATTTATTTATTTATTTATTTATTATTATTATTATTATTATTTATTTAGTATACAAGATGAAAATGAGGACACTATGTCTACACATAAAAATCACATATTCTATATCCATAATTCTTTTACTTTTATGTTCTCTCAGCTCCTTTCTACTTCATAATCCCATGCCTTGCAAGTGTTCATTTTAATATGTTTTATAAGTCTAGAGAATTTGTTTAACCAATTTCTCACATTAGCAACATGCACTCTCTTTGTTCTATCCATGCCATGCCTGAGTCTTTTTGTTAAAGGTTACTTCCTTGTTCTTCTTCCTGCTAACTGTATTTTTTATCCAAAGTACTTAAATCTATAGAATATAAATCTTTTTCCCTTTCTTTTATAAGAGTATTCCTTTAGTATAAAAAGCAGTGTGTAAACTCAGAAAAGAAGAATTAGAAATAGCTTTATCTCTGATGATACAGGTCACAGTGGGTTTACCTATCTTTGCCATGCTGAACAGATAATCAATAAATGCATTTATCATGTTTTCTTTACAAATATTAGTTTTGTCACACAGTTGCTGAGGACATAGCACTCACAAGCCAGCAGCCATTTTTTCTTTCCTCAGTGCTTTTTTTATTGATTTTTCTTTTCTGTCCTCAGCACCAGCCTACATCAGGATATCACAGTTATTAAAGAGCTGGCCAAGATGCATGGCCTTGGCTTCTTTAGAATTAAATTAAATGTCAGATAAAGCAGGTGGTGGCTTTGAAAAAGGTTTTTAATTCCAGAAAAGCATTTAAGGGGGTTGCAGAAGTCCTACATAGGTTCTGCAATTAGTGCTAAGAGACTTGTGATACTCAAGGCTGTAAAGAACCACACAGCCCATTATGTGAAGACTCTCAGCACATTACACACATTAACAGATAACAGGAATAGAAAATGCAATATAAGGTTCGGTGATTCTGGAGAAATTTAAATCAAGGCACTTTGTTTTCTCACATTTGCTTTGTCTATTTTTGTATGCCTTAAGGAAGGCTTGTATTACAAACATTGATTGCAAGAAGCAAAGCTCAGTTATTACCAAAATATATTACTTCATTTTGTAGTGCATGCATTTCATATAATTGTAGAAATACTGGATTTCAGTATGATTTGTGCGGTAATGTGATAGTGTTTATAAGCTGGTAGCAAGTTTTTATCTTATTGGTTTTCATCTGTAGCATATGTACTTAAATAACTGGTATATTCCTAATGCTTTAAGATTTTTTTAATGTGTCACATCTGAACATTCAGGTAATTTTCCGTGAACTGAGCAGTTTTAGAACAAAACTAGTAAATGTTTTATCTATCATTCTATTACACTCAGCAAAAAGGAAGTGTTTTTTTATCATAGTGAATACAGCAGGGGAATATATGAAAACATAAGAAAAGAACAATATATTTAAAATTATGCCTTCACCTTCAAGTTATTACTGTTCATGTTATTATACAGTAAACTTTACGAGTTAACAAGTGCTGTTGCTCTTGTATGTTTGTTAGATAGCCTTTACAGTTTGCACATCATGGTCATATTTCAGTAGTTTATGCCATCACAGATTATGGCTTCACTCATGAGACACTTTTCCCCCACTGCAACCTCCTTGCTTGTGATCCGTGCTTTGTATAAAGTATGCAATAAAGAATCCCAAATTAGGTCTGCACACACCACTACTGTTAAATTAAGGGTAAATAAAATACTCTCATAAGTAGCCAGCAGAATACAGCCCTAATGATTAGATGATGAGTAACTAAGACAGAGACACAATGTATGTGCCGTAATGTCCTTGAGATGCATAACTGAAGCTGAGGTTCAAATTGTGAAGCTAAGCATACCATATAACATCCAACTTCTAACTGTTTCATTATCATTAAAGCTGGCCTTCTATAACATTGTCTCTTTTCCAAAGCACTCTATAAACTATATATATTTAAGCAGTGGTATATATTACTTTTCAATGATCAATTAAATCTTAAAAATAACTCTAGCCCTTGTTCTGCCACTGCCTAAATGTAACACTACAGCTTACCTTAGAAACCCCCTTTCTGTAACATTACCACCACTACACAAGACAAATGGACACATACAACATTTGGTAGTAGACACACACAAAACGAAATCAATCCCCTTATCCTAGTATCACTCTGGTATGCCATGGCTGAATATAACATACTTAATGCTACTTTTGCAGATATTTGTTAAATTCTTGATGTTTACTGGCCACTTTCTGAATGCTACTTTTGCAGATATTTGTTAAATTCTTGATGTTTACTGGCCACTTTCTGAAAGCGTCTTTGTTTTACAGTTAGTTGTATTTCAAGTTATGCTCCTCATATTAAAGTCGTAAGTGATTTTACAAAAAAAGATCATAATGTGTTGTTTATTTATATATATTTTTACTTTTACTGTTTACTTAGTTTTCTCTATAACCACATCCACAAAATGATGTTGTGTTATATTTGGTTAATGATTTATATGCAGCTGCAAAGCAGATGGAAAAAAAAAACTTATTTGTTTTTCCACTACATTATCACATATGTTAATTTAAGGTGCTGCACCTACAAGATCTAGTTGAAAACTGTGTAAGAAACTCCGGCTGATGTATTTTCTGATGTATTTTTGGCATGAGACCATAGTAGCCTATACATGCATTTAGGTAGTGAGGCATTGCGGTACCAGTCTTTCATAATATCAAGACAGGAGTTTGTATGTCTGAGAAAATTTTCAGGGGCTGTCCTTATAAATAAAATAGAAAAGTACACACTTTTTGAACCAAAAACTGTATAACGTGGTATACTCAACTTCAAGGGTTTGTCAGCTACACTTGCTTCATAAAATGACCAATAAGTTAAGTTCCAGTTGTCATTCTACTGGCTTCACTATGGTATATGTGTGTGGCTTGAAAACATTTTTTACATATAGATCCAGTGGAGCAGGGCAACCACATTCTGATATGTGTGCTCAAAGGTACTGCATACAATTATATACGTGAATTAGATCACTAGGAGGTGGGGGTGGGGGGTGAAAAAGCAGGTGAAGCTATAGAGGACTAAAGAGACCACAGCTTTCTAGCATATAGCTGGTCTGACTGAGAATTTTCTGCCTAGCTAGCAGAACCTCAGGGAGTGGAAATGCTGCATTACCCTACTGGTGGGTGAATCTTGGACGCTCGAACATTGACTGCTTGAGCTTCATCTAGCCAATGACTGGAGTTCCTCCATAGGAAATCATTCTTGACAGGTTGTGCAAAAAGACTTTAAAAAATGTTTTTCAGCAAGATGTTTTTGGCAAATGTAGTTCAGGGAATTCGATCCTTGGATCATTCACGTTCATCCACTCATAGTGAAAGCACTATGCCGAACGTGGTAGGTAATAGTAAACCTCTTTTGTCTTCTCGCTCTGCTAGCATCAGAAGGGTGGAAGGTTTGAGATTCAGATACTGTCATTCCTTTAATACTAATGTTTTACAATAAGGCACAAAGTTTGTTTGCCTTATTTGTTCCATGCAAAATATCCTTATGACTCTCACCAACACCTTATTTATTTATTTATTTGTTTGTATTTATTAATCATGATATTCAGAATAGGTATAACCCATTTTGAAACATACAAGATCAAAAACCTATGTGAAATGATTCTGAATAGGTCTTGGCAATAGTAAAATTGATAGCATAACATTAACTGATAATAAATGTGCTATGAAACAGCATGATCTGTGATTGTTTTATTATTTTAAGGTGAAAGCCATTACCTGTGCTGCGAATTATTTTAGTTTGACTATCCAAAGTTATTCAGATTGAAATGCAAGTAATTTTCAAAAAGTAGGTGCAGATCTGAAAGGGAGAAATAATATGCTGTCATGTTCATCGTGTAAAATATAATGCTGGATTAGTTCTGGACACAAAGGATTTTTAAAAAGTTATCAGAATGTGTTCTATGTCCAGCAGAAAAAAAAAATGAAATGGTTCTGTAAACTGTTACAGAAGAAGGATTAACCTTATAAAATCGCTGCATAAACACACAAGGCTTAAATCATGTTGCAAGATATTTGCTATGCCAGGTTAATTGTTTTCGTATTTGCATGTCAGCAGAAACTCTGTGCCTACTTCTTGGCCTTACTAAATGTGCAAGCTCTTGTTCTGTGAGAAAAATGCACACCTGCTGGGCAAAGAGAGCAAGAGAACAGTGTGTTCTTAGAAGCCTCAATCAGCACTGAGAGTTACAAATACATTTATACGATGCATCAATTGTATTTTTTGTTCCTGTAAATGCAGCGACCTTTAAAGAATAAGGTCCCAACTGTGTCTTTATTTTCAGCTTTCAAATACAGAAGTACATTCTTGCTGTAACTAGTGCTGTAGATGTGGTTATTGTCAACACCTGTATTTTCTGGTAGCAGAATACTGCAATCACGAAGGTAGTTGTTATATTTCAAAACAAAATGGGTATTTTTCTGGATGAGAAAGAAATCGTCTGTGTGTGTGTGTGTGTGTGTGTGTGTGTGTGTGTGTGTGTGTGTGTGTGTGTGTGTGTGTGTGTGTGTGTGTGTGTGTGTGTGTGTGTGTGTGTGTGTGTGTGTGTGTGTGTGTGTGTGTGTGTGTGTGTGTGTGTCTTTTGGGATGGGAGAATGGCAAACTTGCAGCAACATTAACTGTATATTGTGTGGGAAATAAAGGACAAACTTTCAGCAGTAATAATAAGCAACACCAGAAGCTAATAATAATAATAATAATAATAATAATAATAATAATAATAATAATAGCAAGGTATATAACCTGGACATAATTAGGTATTAAACATAGGATGAATATTGGCGTATATGAATGGCTGCAGCCTTGTTTAATTGAAAACTATATTTTAGTCCATGGAAACTGTTGTGAAGTCTTCTTCATTGGGTGGAAGGAGGGCAGGATTTACATCTGGTGCAAAGGATTGTCTACTAAACGTATGTTTTTCTTAGGATTATGATTACTCAGGGAGCTGGGCTTTGTGTTTATTTAAAAAATACGGAACCCTCAAGTCTCTGAAACCTTTTTTTTTTTTGAGGGGGGATCAGCCACTAAAAGAGTGATGCACCCCTCTGCAATACACTCGAAGATCCAACTTCTAGATTAACATGGGAAGAAGTATTTGGTAGGCCCTACCTGGTGAGTGAAAGCCAGGCTGAATGACAGACCAGTGCGGCAATACCTAGGGACAAAAGGAAGAAAAGGTACATTTTGTAACTGCAGCTTTGATTAATTAATATCTCATTTTCCTCAAAAGATGGGATAATGACCCCTGCCACTGTACCTATTACATTTTTGTGTGTTTAAAGAGTACTACAGCAAAACCTCTGCCTTAAGGTAGGTAATTGAATTATATGATGTTTTACAGAAATAATCTTCATGAAGTTACAATGTTTGTTCTTTTTTAAAATATACTGTCAGAAACGGCACCAGATTTCAAGCTGTCAGGACATATCATTATGCTAATTACTCCTTAGTGATATGCCTTTTCACTTTTTAATTTCTTCAGGTCTTTTGGGTTTCCAGTACCATGATGGGATGATTTAAATGTGTGACATTAGTATTGTTTCAGTCTTTGATGTTAGCCAAAAGTGCTCTTTGCAGCACCCGCAGTATGCCCAGAACTGACACCTTCTGAATTCATATGGAGTTAACGTGTATCGGTTGTTGTGTCTTTCAGCTTTTCCCGGTTAGCGGTCACCACAGCTAAAACTCCGGTCCGCTAATGATTGGCAGTAGATTTTTACGTGCCGAGTTGCCGGCTCTGACGCACAACCTTCAACAAAGGTACACCCATTCACGCATGTCTCCACACAGAAGATGCTCTAGCTCAGAATCGAACAGGACAACGTCTTACTGTGAGGCGACAATGCTACCGCAGCACCACCACTGCAGTACGTGTATCGGTAGCATATCTACATTTTTTTTATGAGACCCATCGCTGCTACTATTCTTGGATATATCGTTAAGCTACTTGGGAGAAATGCTGCTGTAATTATACAAATGCTGACATGGGATATAAGGAGAAGTCCATTTTTGTCCTCAGTCTGAAACACCTGACATTTGATTATAATGCTGTTACAAATGCTTAAGTTAGATGTATTCCAACAGTCAGAGTGTTACAAATTATAGGTCCCTATTAGATCATCAAAAATCCAGTTCATCAAACGGCATTTTTGGTGTGCTTACATTGAACATGCCTTTCCTCACTGTTGTGCGATCTCGGAGTTGGTATATATAAATTGCGGGGGGGGGGTCAGGGGCTGCAGAATTCGATGAATTGCATTTTGGATGTAATGCCGTTCATTCAACAGAGTTTTCTATGATGTAATATAGACCCACAAATCAGCAGTGTACCTGGTGACCACATTTTTTTCTATCCTTTACTATAGTAAGTGATAGAATCACACTAGGCAGAAGGTTTCTTCAAAGTATTCAACTTCCCAACAGACCTCAGAGATGGAGTTTCATAGCAGGTAATAGTATGGACTGTCTTTCCTTTTTATTTACTTTTTATGACCTTGTATACATTGTGATGTCCGAGTCCTGGCCGAGCAATCAAGGAGCCTCAATCCTCACCACTGACACCAGAGAGGGAGACTCCTAGAAGAAGAAAGGATAACTAATACACACTGTAAAGTACAATTTCCCTAAAGTGCACACGGAGATCACAGTCAGTCTGGGGCTGGTTGCTCCCTTGCTCACCAGGTCCCCAATAAGACTCCCCACTGGCACAGTTATAGGGTCCAGGTCTCAGCCTAGCTGGGCAAACTAAAACCTCCAGTATCCTCTCTGTCCAACCAGTGCTTCATGTCCCTGCCCAAGTAGCTGACACAACACACACACACACACACACACACACACACACACACACACACACACACACACACACACACACACACACAGACACACACACACTTTGAGAAGAGGTTATGCAACCACACAGACCCTCCTGGGAAGAGGCTGGCACAGGTTCTCCAGCTGTGTCCCTATTACTCAGACCATACGGTAGTAATTCCTGCCACCACTCAGCTAATAATTATCAGCTACTAAAACACCTTTAAAAGGGTGTCCAATTATTACTGTGCAATATTATAATCCAATGGTAGTATGACTAATCAGTCTGACTTAGACAGTAAAATCTGTAAATATGTAATGTACTTTAAAAAGGTTTTAAAATATTTAATAATTAAAACACAAAACAAAACTACTACAGTACAATGTTACTCAAGTTCAGAGTTCAGACAGAAACTTAAAACAATATCATAGGAAAAATCTGATTTCAAAGAAAAATACTTAGTCTAACTTTCTTCTATGTTTACCTATTCCTAAGAGAAATCACAGTGCTATAATCCTACTTACATACATAAAGCATAAGCAGTGCTGGGTTAGATGTCCAAGATCAAAATGCTTTTTAGTCTCTCACTCAACAATAGTTTTTAAACACTAACCAACATCTCTCTAAGGCCCTCCAAAATTACATCATGTTGACACTTGGTCTGCACTTCCCAGGCAAACAAACTGCATTATTTAGCAAGCTAACACCTGCTCAGGAGACTACAACAATAAAAGGCATTTCACATATACACTCTAGCAAAAACCAGAGCAATAAAGCACCTTCCATATGTAAATTCTGGCCCTTAACTTTAACCTTAAAACAATGGGCATGAAACCTTCATCCAGACTCACTGGAGCCGACTTGTAAAACATAAAGAGATTCATAAGATCTTTTCAGCTTCAAAAGACACATTTGAAATGCATGGCTTGGTTTTCCTTACAGCAGATGGCAATGTTGCAACAATCTTGAAGTTCACATTTTACAGTTTTTTCTTTCATTTAAAAACACAAGCCTGTATTTTGCATTTATTTATACAATTGATAGAATTATGTATCAAATTATATTTGACTAGGCTGGCAGCCTTCGCCCATCTTCCTCCAATCTTCACATACATACAAGAGGTACTTTCATTTTGTGCAAGGGTTTGTCTCCCCTCCCTACTAGTAACAACTCCTTTTATTTGATAAAGTGAAATTCCTCAAGTTTTCTGCAGTTCCATCAAAGCTGTTAAATGTATATGTCAATACGAGCACTGACGTCTGGCAAAGCTTTTAAATTTATGTCGATAAGAGCACTGACATCTGGTAAAGCTTTTAAATTTATATGGCGATACGAGCACTGACATCTGGTAAAGCTGTTAAATTTATATGTCGATACGAGCACTGACATCTGGTAAAGCTGTTAAATTTATACGTCGATATGAGCACTGACATCTGGTAAAGCTGTTAAATTTATACGTCGATACGAGCACTGAATCTGGTAAAGCCGTTAAATTTAAACATCGATATGAGCACTGACATCATGGAGAAGAATGATCAGTATTAGTGTAGGACAGATAGTCATGCCTTCTACAGAAGTGCTTCTCCTAGATCTACTGTCCTGGTCAGCAGTTTATTCAACAGTACTGCCTTAGTCTGAGAAGGACTCCTTCAGCACATGGTAACATATGTGCTAACCTGAAAAGTCTAGATACCACAATATCAAAAGCTTGGGTAGTGGACTTTATGGCTACACTCCTTATAAAACAGGCTTGCCAAGAGAAGCATATTTATAGAGATGTTAACTAGCTTGCAGTGTTTTATATATGTGTGGACTGAAGATGAAGCAAACTTGATGTGAAGCACATTACAGCTTTGGAGATGAAGTGCTGATGGGCTGGGGATGGTTGAAACAGTGCAGAAATGCACTAAATTCATAGGTACTACCAGGTAAAGGGTTTATCACAGCAATGAGACACTATAATGTAATACAAAACAGGTAAGCAATTGTTATATATTCCAGGGCTGTCTTTATTGTCACAGTTACACAATCTATAGTGTTATCATTGAACATGTAATAATCACATGTCTCATAACTATCTTTAATCCCTATCATAACACCTCCAACTGATTTTTTGTTAGAGTGTCTGTTACTGTAAAAACATTTATACCCTGACAGAACTTGTTTCCAGTCATTGTTCATTAACCACATTTCACAAAAAATAATAACATCAGTCTTGTGGGAACACAGCCCCCAGGATTCAATAAATGTATTTTCCTGTGCAGGAATAGTGCAGCAGCTCCCGCATGAAATATGGATGCCGAGCGATCCAGTAAAGAAGGCTGGGGGCATGCACGAGCCTGCCAGCACTATTCTGGCATGGACACCACTGAATAATGCTAATTACCTCATTTGTTGGTGAAAACCATGCAAATGAAGTGAATTAGCAATTCAGTAAGCAGGCAGGCATCCGTGCCAGAACAGTGTCCGTTGCAGACATGTATTCAGTCACTGACCATGTACATTTCTGCAAAAATCAAAACGGGGACATGACAGCTCAAAGTACAGCATGTATTATAATCATTAGGCATGCCAATGGGCAAACATGTGGCTATTGGCATGGAACAGTGTTCCAAAAATATGAAAATCAAAGTTTTTTTTTTGGTTGATTTTGGCCGTTTAAGCATAGTGCAGCAGTGCGCAAACGAGATTGTGCCAAAAATAAAAAAAGAATGTGAAAAGACAACTTTAAGAGAAATCTGAATTTTGTCATTATAGTGTATGGCCTGCAGAATAAAAACAATAATGGGTAACACTGGTTGCTAAGGGGGAAGACTCTGGTGTAGTGGTGTAACAAGGGACTAAGGCAGTGGGGTATTTAAATGAGCAAATTTTACTGAAACACTAAATGGGAGACCATTCTCTGGCTGCACCTAACCGTGTAGGAGCTATAAGGCAGTGGTGTAAGCAAGAGAAGCAGCTGACATGAAAAGGGTGTGTGTCATGCTTGGTGTAAGCACATTGAAGCTCCATGGATCCCATTTGAGCTTAGCTAAGCACAGCTAAGCACAGCTAAGCACAGCTAAGCAAGGGGGTGTGTCTGAGGCTGCATTGACGTATTCTATGAAATGAAGAGCATGTTCGTGTCCAGGGGAGGCCCATTTCTGCTTCAAAGTGTTTACCGTAGCTAAATGGGTTTGAGTGTCACGCACTGGGTCTAAAACAAAACAAAAAAGGAAAAAAACTCGAAAATAGTAGAAGTGTTTACATTTGGGCAGCGGGTTTGCGCGGCGCACTGCGGAACTTAAAAGGGGTGGAAATGGGAAGGAAAAAAAAGAAAAAATGGGAAATAGCAGAATAAAAGCAATCAAGTACAAATAACATAGCTGGCAGGTGGAATGTATCATAGTCAGGCAATCATACAGGCAGCATTTACAGGACAACAGTATAAACTATGCAAACACCTTCCAGTCTGTTTTTTCCCACAAACTCTGCACCAGAGTTTGAACTGACAAAATGTTACGGGCTACTGTCACTTTAATACATCAGTATGTGCTAGAGGCTGAGGGCAGTGAGGAGGATAATGCTGGCAACTGCCCCAGACTGAGGAGGAGGAGAAGAGTGTTTAGACCCAGGGTAACCTACCAGGGGCTACATGATCTGGAGAAAGTAGAGTGCTACAGGGTGGACAGGGACACACTTCAGCAACTCATCGAGCTGTGCTGGCCTCACCTCAGACCTGGAACCAACAGAGGGGAACCCATCACAGTGGATACCAAGGTATGTGTAACCATGCGAATACTAGCTACAGGTACTTTCCATAGACCTACTGGGGACATCATGGGGGTCTCACAAGCATCTGCATCCAGGGTAATCCACCAGTTCCTGGATGCCATGCTACCACATACTGGTGAGCACATTTACTTCCCCAGCACCCGTGAGGAGTGGACAAGCAATATGCACCTCTTCCGTCGTGTAACAGACTACCTGGAGGTACTGGGTGTCATAGACTGCACGCACATCCACATCAAACCACCACCTGGTGAACAGAGTAGGGTCTACTTAAACCACAAGGCATTTCACTCCATCAACTGCCAGGTCATGTGCAATGCCCAGGGCATTATCATTAATGTGAGTACTGGCAGCTGTGGAAGCTATCACGACTCCCACATCTGGCATTCCTCACAGCTGTACCAGGGATTTGCCAGTGGGTCATCCCGTATGGCCATCTGGTGGGGGGTGCTGGCTATGCACTGGAGCCGTGGATGATGACTCCCATCAGAAATACACACACACCCATTCCAGAATGCCATAATGAGACACACGCAGAAACCAGGATCATTATAGAGTGTGTGTTTGGGATGCTCAAGTCACAGTTCCGCTGCCTTGACATATCTGGTGGATCCCTGCAGCACTCTCCAGCCACATGTGCACACATGTTCATAGCATGTACCATGCTACACAATATGATCCTGTGGAAACAGCTGCAGCAGGAACAGCACAGGGAAAGGCCACACAGCCCCCCACCATTGCCAAGGTCCCCACAGACACAGAGGGACTCGGAGGAGGAACCCCTTGAGCCAGCTGCTGTAGACAGATGGAGGCATGCCCAGTATGCCCTAGCCTTGGCAAAGAGGCAACTCACAGCACACACACTGACACTGTAGGGAGCCAGGGACTGACTCCTCTCTCCGACTTGCATACACAGTAAAATGGATGGCACACACATCACACTACCTGTACCTTACCATGTATAGGCATTGTACTGTGTGCATATGACATAGGCAGCTCTCAAGCACTGTCCTCAAAACTGCTGCAGGCACAAGGTAAGACAGTCTTCTTAACAATAAATGAATGGAATAGTATGTTCTGGTATCATATCTATGGTATTACTGCATGCATGCAAGGGAATGGGGTGGCCTACTGGGACAGCAGCAGAAAACTGACAGCTATGTGGGACACCAGGAAATGTTTGCCCAATACTGGCCTCCCCACACTATGCAGTAGTACCCAAGGTGGCAAATCCTACTGCAGTATATGTGGGAGGCCAGCTAACAGGGGGGTCATAAGTCACAGGCGTGGATGTCAATGTGGGGGTCCCATACTCACCCCTCAGCCTCACCCAGCAAGTCAGCCATAGAAAACCATAAAGAAATGTCTGGCAAAGGCCCACAAATGGCAACGATGATAAAATACCCCCTACAGACTTACACAGTGATAGTACAGCAGATCTTGCAGCTGCACTAAGGCTTAGAAGAGTAAGAAGTCTGAAACTCAAATGTATGCCATTACTATCTGACCTGTGGGCTTTAGTGTCCAAGACTGGGCACAAGACTATGCTAAATGGAACCAAAATGTAAAGAAAATATCAGCACAGTCTGTGTAAATGTGTACAGTTGACAGGTGTGCCCCCCACACCTACATTCCCATAGAAATGCAGTAACATGTATGTTTGCAGGGAGATAGCAGCAGAGCACACATTGCCAGGGCTGTTCCAATCAACATAATAACTTGTTGCATGTCCACAATATGCAGGAGTCAATGAGCTATTCATATGTGTGGTTAATACTGTCAGGATGTGACCAGCAGTTACTCCTGGCTGTTGTATTGTAGTGGCCTAGGTACATTGATGTATTTTACAGAGCCATGTTCCAAGAACTGCAGTGCCAAGTAGTCTGCATGTCAGCTACACCTATGGTAGCAGTTATATACTCCGTCCAGATGTCAATATCTGTTAATGCAGGAAAGCTGTACAGGTCATGGACAGGGGGCCACACATATGGACAGTACACAGCTTGGAGTAACCTACACAGTGCCTACCATACCTCTCAACTGTACAGATCTATTGCAGAATGTCCAGAGGTTTGCATCATAATTGTGGTCTGTATAACATGAAATAGTGGTTGTCTGGCAATTCATTGGCAAATCAGGCAAGACTAACGTCAGAAAATAATGACAGATTGTACTGTCACACTTCATACCCTATAGAAACATGCATGCTAATACAAAACCTGTTATTGAATCACCTTTCTAGGTTTGTAAGGCCAATACTTAAAAATGGTCCCTATATTTAGGCCTCTGTCCCCCAATCACTTATGGCTTTATCCAGATGTCTGGCTCTCAGAAGTTGAGAGGTATGGTGCCTAGTAGGACAGCAGGTACCTGAAAGTCAGTGTACTGCCAGTGTATATAAAAAAGGCTGACACCTTTCTGTTGTCAGCACTGACAATATGTCACTGGCCAACAGCCATACCCCTGGAATGACCCAGGTTGTGACAGAAGGAGCACAAGTATGCCTTGTATATCTGTTCTGCTTGTCCTAACATTGCATTTGCCTGCCAGCTATTTGCTAAACAAGAAAGCATAATATCAAAACAGCAATGGCAGACAGTGGGGAAGTAGATGTCAAACCCATAAGAGCAAACAAGCAATTACCAAACCTGTCTCCCAACTGTCTATGTTTGGCAGAACAGTATTAACACCCTGTCCTCATGTGTGGGCCTTTGTCTGACTATCATATTTGGGCCTGTGCAGATGTCAGTCTGTGATGGTATGACAGCTAGACCTACATGTAGCCTCATAATGACATATAGCATCACAAACCATCTAAGGACCGCAGCAAAGGGAGTGGTGCAATGATGGACAACCTGCTAAATAGGTACACTCAGAGATGTGAAGTCCACAACTCTGTGTGTGATGAAATGGCATGTACCCCGCCCAGATCAGAGTTACAAATACATAACAGCGGCCACTGTGGCCAAAGCCTGTGACTGGACTACAGAAGGACATAGAGACACACATAAGGGGAAGGGGAACTACTGACCAGACAAATGGAGACTGTGCACACCAGAACAGATTGTGCAGTAACATAGGTGCCATGCAGTATAAGGAGTCAGTAAACATCACCTGCAAATATACAATGCACTCCCATGAAAGTGGAGGTTAGCAACAAAACAAAACCCAAACAATGGACACCTCAGGGGCAAAATCACGAGAATCCCACAAACCTACACACCACAGACCATGTAGACTCCACACACCAGGGTCTTGTAAACACTAAGGCCTTACCCCAAACCCCAAACACCTGCCCTACACAGTTAGGCTAACAGCACTGTCCCTCTACCCCGTTCCATACAGACTCTGCTGAGGTGACCCTTGTCTGGCATACAAAGCAATCCAGACCCTGCCTTGATGGGACTGTTGCACATCTGGAACTCAAGACCCACTCCATCTACCTGTAGGCACAGGATCAACCTAGGCTGTGATATCAGTATGGCTTGTTGGTGTGACAGATACATGCACCACACACTACCCCATCTGTGGAATACACTCCCTGTCAACAGCAACCCAAATGCCTCAACACCCCTAGTGATGTGGTCCCTGTATAACTGCATGGGAAACACAAAATACAGTCCTGTGATCCCACCTGTGTCCCTGCTGGACAGGGGCTGTGTTTGCTGACATGTTGTAACATGGGCTACACTCTTATCTGCATGTGTTATAAGGGCTTCAGGGCCAATACCCTACTAACATCATAGCAACTTATCAACCTATACACAACTGTCTGTCAGTGGTTCACCACATTACTCTGTACTGCTCTGCCACTGACATACCTGGAAGTCACAGTGCTATGTGGAATATACTACACATATAATGGACAGTTCTGCACAGTAGAATGCACTCTCTACCCACACCCATACCTCCCAGCCTCTGACAGCAAGACATCTGGACAAGGTCATAAATATAAGTGGGACAAAGGCACAATAACAGGCACCTGTCAACCGAAAGTCAGTTTATCAATTTGTATGTCTTTACTCCTTCCACGTCTTATGTATCTATAAAATGCTTTCATATTATGCTCAATATCTTTATATAATTTTATTCAATTTTTTCTTGATCTTGTCTCATGCTATGCTTAATTTATTTGTCCAGCTTGTTTATTTCAGTTTTCAAAGTTGTAATTCAACCTCTTTTCTATTTCTTATATTTTTGTCTCTCACTTTCATTAGGTATCTTGTTTTTATGGAAATATATCCCTCAGGCAATGAGAAGGCCACTTCACAGGGGAAGGAACGGGTTTGAAACAGCATGCATGGCAATTGGTTGATTTTTTGGTTTAGTTTCACAAAACAACTGCAATAAACAGACTACAGCAATTAAACATACAATAAAGAGCCCACGCCACCTGCATGAATTGTTTCTTTTTTCTCCACACCTTGTGTTAAGTTGAACAGCAAGACTAAAGCTGCACTGAAATAATTGAGTTAAGCTGGTGTAGCTATAATATTGTAGATGCTCTGATTTGTATTCTAGATCTTTTTTCTAATCTGTTGATCCAATGATGGCCTTAACAAAAATTTTGAATAAGAAAAGAAATTCATTTTTTTCTTTTAAGGAAGAAATGCATTGTATCCAAGCTTTACTGTTCAAAGCTGACAAAAAGAGTACTCCACCCACTTTTCAAAACCCCTCTGAAAGACTTCTTAGTTAAAATATGGCTCTGTTCTTGCAGAAAATCAGGATAAACTATATCCCTAAAATGTGAACAAGTATCCTTCCATTCATTATACCTCCTTACTCTCCCTTCTTTGCTTACTTCTATCAAATTCTCTTCCCTGACTTTGTCTCTAAATATACCATAAACCTCCTTTTCCCTCACTTTATATTGTAATTCCTATTTGTATTAGACTATCTTACCTTTAATTTCTCTACAAACTGTCTAAAATTTCTTTAAATATTAAATGATTGTCACGTAACTTGTATCAATTCTTAACCAATGTTTTATTATGCCTAATTTGGTATAATTATTTAAACTGCAAATGTTTTTGTTTTATTTTTGAAGATTGTATAAGTATTGTTCTTAAAATGTTTTGTAATAATTTGGAGCTTTTCTCCTCGGGGTTCTACTGAAAATGGGCTTCTACCCAGTAGGACTTTCCCAGTAATCAAATGTCAATAAATAAATAAATAATATGACAAATGCTTACAAGGATGCAAGGAGGCATATCTAGAAAACACCGGAAATACTACCTCCCTGTCTTTCCCAAAAAATAATAGTCACTTCTCTGCACACCTCAGATGCTTGATTGGTCTTACAGTGAAATAACAAATGGCCACAATGCTCTTAAACATACGCACATCATGTCTCCTTATCCCTAGCCCCAAAAGAATCTATAAAGACCCAGATCAGGGACCAGTTTTAAATAGTGCCCTTACATACATAGAAAATAGTTAAACTATCAGGTTTTGCATTTGCAAGCATTTCCTGTAAGGTACAAAGTCTGAAATGTAAATATTTGTTATCATTTATTTGCTACAATCCAGAACAATTTGCCCAAAAAATGCAAATCTTGTGAAAAACATACCAAAACAAGAGAAAAGATTAGGGATACCTGAGGTTAATGCTATTTTCAGACACACACACACACACACACACACACACACACACACACACACACACACACACACACACACACACACACACACACACACGTTATAGTCACTTGTATGATTATATGAATCTCAGAGCTGCTTACAATCAAATAAAAGCATGCCTCTGTCAGAGCCATACATAGCAACTCACTGCAAAACCCCTCTTCCCTGTCAACTACTTTGTTCAAGAATCTGTCTGTACTTTGAGAGTTGCAAAAATAACACATTTTACCTTGCATTTTCTGAAAGATATGGATTTTAAAACTGAAATGTGTCATTATTTAGCAATTGCTGTCCAGAATATTCTTCCTGTAAAAAATAAATAAAAAATAGAAGAAGTCACAATTTTGAAGGCCATAGCTTCCCTAGTAAATCCACTGCTGGTTAATTGCACTGACCTTCCAAAGGCCGATACATTTAACCAATCAACTCCCCCATCCAGAGTCAGAATGCCAGCTAAGGAGCTCAGCAGGCCTATTACATTTTATTTTATCTTTTTAAGAAAAAAAAATCTGCATTTCTATACTTAAAAATGAAATAAAATAAAATAGAAAAATGCCCATGGAGCAGCAACAAACAGGTTATGGTCCAGCCCCAATTCAATGACCACACTTTAATTAGCACCGCTTTAGCTCTTAAGGAAAATGATTGTAAAATATTCTTACATAGATATACATCATTTTCATCTAAATGCTTCCATTTTCATTTTCTTTCATTTAATCATTCAAAATTAAAATCCACCCATATAATAAAAATATTTCCAACCATACCTCTATGTTTTTTCACAAACCTTTTCACTTGACAAGCATACTGTATGCATATACATTAACTCATTAACAGCCAAGTGGTGTGGAATGTCACGCATCTAGTGGCCTACTCATATCTTACATTTCAATGCATTTTTTTGAAAAAAAAGCTTAAAAAGGATAAGATAAACAAAAGCTAATATTTTATGAATAATAAAAGCTATTAAAACTGTACAAATTGCAATGTTATCAGAAAAAAATTATTCTTTTCAGTGATAATAGCTAGTGCATTCATAGTCTTTCCATAAATATTATAATATATTATAATGCACACAAACCCAAAATTATATTTTTTGCTAATTTTTTACAAACAATTTATCATATTTTGGAAACTGTATAACCTAGACATATATTGTTAGAACATTTTTGTTAACCTGACATAAGCTTCCCTATGACAATAAGAAATTCCTGTATGAGTGCATGTTTATTGAGATATTTACAGAAATATGAAAACATATACTTAATTGTATAATTAACAGAATAAATAACACTGAATATTTCTCAGGATTTGCAACTTACAGTGCATATTTGAATGACAGTTTTCTTCAACCACATCTAAAGTTTCACCTGATGTTGTGCCACAGTTTGTAAGTCACTTGTTTTTGTACTAAGTACACATGGAAATATTATTTATTTTTATAATTGTCAACAATAACTAGAAATTTATCAGATATACTGTGACATAAAAGGACATTGACAATGAATGTTTCTATATCCCACCTGGCATATCACACCATACCCCCCAATAACATGTAGGGCTTTTAGTTATGAAAATATGAACATAAATATGAAAATATAAAGAATAAATGATGAACAGTGATTAATTTCTCTACTACAATATATTGTAGATTAACAATCTTAATGTCATTTTGTTAATAATCCTTGTGTGATGTCCAGTTAATATTCCACCAGACTGCCACCAGTAAGTGACGTCCCTGACTTAAAACCCGGGTCAGTTATTAAGGAGCCTCAATCCTCACCAGTGACTCCATTGTGGATTGCATCATGGAAAACACCAGAGCACAGGGCACACAAGAGTAAAATTCCATAACTTCCCTAAACAGCACAACAGGAACATGCTCTATTTCCTGGGACTGGATTATTTTCCTCTGTCTATCCAAATATATTCCCTTATTATACACTTCAGAGCAATGTGTTCCTGTTTAAGACTTCTGACTCACTCACACTCAAAATAAATTAAAATCTCACACACTCGAACACTTATGGGAAGACTGACACAGATTTCCATCTGTGTCCCCTCCCCAATACAAATGGCAAATGCTGCCACCAGAGTCAGACAGGTTTACATGCCCTTCAAAGAGTGATCAATTATTAAAATTAAACATCAAAATAAATGATAGCTATGACCAGAAGCAGTCAGGCATTAGAAGAACCCTAGGGAGTATCAAACAGGTATAAGCACTCTCTAAACTATAAAGAATTGTCCAGTCACAATGTAAAGTAATGAAAAACATTTAATAATAAGTAAAACAATTATTAAAAAAATGTAAATCAATAACTTTCAATAAACACCAGAATTCAATCACCAGAAATATAAAATTAAACTATATGATAGAAGTACGTAATTTTAGAAAAACTCTATCTAAATAACTAAACTTTCTTAATCTAACTAGAAAATACTGTCCCTGATCTAATTTACAACATAACAGCAAGGCAAAGGCAGGCTTACAGTTTTTGGTGAGTCTTTTTTTGCGGGTAGCCACTGCACAGCACTGTAACTGACTGCAACTCTTAACCAATTGCCCTTCAACTGAATTCAGCAGTCTCTTTTGTAGTCCATGTTAATGGTCTCAACTGTCTTATTTTGAAACATAACAATCAGCTGTTTGAAAAAGTTATTTTTTTCCTGCCAATCATCTGTTCAAATAATCATTTAGCAACCAGGAACAATCTAATGATGTCACCTACTGATCAGCTGATTCTCCACAGACAGTGTGTACTTTAGAATCTCCCTCACAAACATGTACAAGTAGAAATGTTTCAAAACACTGACAGATTCCTTAAACATTTTGTATAAACATGGAAATACTCAACATTTTACAAATTTATTTACATTTTCACAACTTGACATTATGCCATACAAGTTAATCTGAGAATATATACAAATCTCCTGAGAGACATGCTAACACAGATGACAGTGTTTTCATTTTCTTCACACTTTCTAAAATTGCCTATTATTACCTGGTATGTCACTTAGTAAATGAAGCTAGCTCCAAAAAGGTTTTGGATGCCATAAGGAGCTATGGGTATGAATTGGAAGTATCCAAAAAGGTGCTATAGGCTTGAATGAGTTAAACAGGTCCCACTTAATCCCATTATACTCCACATCTTATATATAGCTGTTCTTGAATCCACCACATTAAAATGAAAAACTGTCACTGATGTCATTACTAGATTAAGAATAATTGTAACTACTCTGGTGCATATATCATCACTAAATGACCAAACGTTTTACCCATAGAAAGGTTTCTAAACATTCATGCTCTTTCACAGAAGCTCCTTAAAAATCCTTGTGAAAAACAAAGCACAATCCAACTATTTTAACCATCTTGCCATACCCCATCATCTGACTGGATTAATTTAACTACTTATATTAAATGTTAAAATGTTCATGTTTTATGCTTGCCCTTATCTTTAAGTCTATGGTTTCATTCAGGTTTCCTGCTATTTTAAAAGTCTCAATAACTAGATTTTCTTCACTTTTTCCACTATCAGTATAACTACTACCCCCCCCCCCCAAATCCACAGTAGCATTATTGTCTATTATGGTATTCATATCAGACCTCTCAGCTTGACCACTCTCTACTCATTGTGAAGGGGTATCATGCTGATAAGTCTTTTCTAGGAACTACCTCATTTAAATGTTAAAATGTTCATGTTTTATGCTTGCCCTTATCTTTAAGTCTGTGGTTTCATTCAGGTTTCCTGCTATTTTAAAAGTCTCAATAACTAGATTTTCTTCACTTTTTCCACTATCAGTATAACTACTACCCCCCCCCCCCCAAATCCACAGTAGCATTATTGTCTATTATGGTATTCATATCAGACCTCTCAGCATGACCACTCTCTACTCATTGTGAAGGGGTATCATGCTGATAAGTCTTTTCTAGGAACTACCTCATTTTTAAGGCCTTTAAATACATCTTCCACAACATTTTTGGGAAGCAATCCATCTATAAATATTCCTTACTATCACAACATATGCAAAATTTAACACAATTACAGTACCTGTCCACATCTTGAGCACATCAAATATAAGCAAGTTATATGGAAATGACCCATTTGTATACAAAGGAAGCTATGATTTTGTTAACCAGCATAATGTACTACACATCTGCTAGATTTAACATTTATTTAATTAACAACATGTTTCAAATGCCCCTCCAGCTCCAGTAGTTTAATACATCCTTCCCACCCCCTTCCAGTCCATAATCCCATAACTTCCATTATTTTTGAAAAAGGTAGCAAAATATTACAATGTCTCTGCAATTCAACTCTAGTTTTCTAATGGAAAGGAGTCCCTAATTTATATCAACATATTCTAATATTTATTCATGTATAAATAATAAACTTGGAATAAAGACCAAGGCACCAAAATCAATTTAGTTTCAAAACTGTTTGCAGTCTGCTGCAACACTCTACGCTCAAATCATGTTTTCTCCAGGAAAAAAATAATTAAGGGCTTCACCTTGATCACAACTACCTCAAGCAGGGCAATAACCATGTTTCAAAATCGACATTACTCCATGGGTGCCTACTCTCTAATATACCTAAACTGGAACAAAAATCTGTGTGTCGCTAAGGAGATATCTTGATCCACAGAATCCTAGATAGTACACCAACTGCGTACCTTGTCACAAAAGACTGACTACTCACCTCTATCAGTTTTATAACCTTCATACTCCAGGTACTGCTGGAAAGAGACAAAGTTGGTATACAACAGGTGAACTCTCTCTCTCTCTCTCTCTTTGTAAGTCCTCATCCATGGTTTGATTTAAATTTATAGTGGCATCAATGACCAAACCAAAACCAAAAGAATGCTCATTTATTTATTTTTTACAATATCAGATCTCAATTTCTCACTCTGATTGCCATCCTCACTCTGGGCATCCATTTCAATGAATTTGTGAGTGTTGAGTATACCTGTTTGCAGTGTGGTCAGCATTATTTTATCCACTGTCAACCCTGCCAAACTCCAGTCAGAATCCCAGTCCAGACTCACTGCTGCCATACTGCACACAGTCCATGCTACCCAAAATATGTAGGGGTATTTTATTTATATTCTATTTGCAACTTATTTACAACAATATTATACATTTACATATTCTATTACCAACTTTTGTAATGAAGAACAACTCACAATATCTTCTTTGCTGGACCCACACTTCTTTTTCCGCAACCACCATTAGATTCTTTTTATAATTACTTGAAAAACATTTTCTATTAAACATAATTTCACTAAATCTTTTATTCCAAATAATCCATGAAACATAAAATATAATTTTATCTATTCTTATTTTATTCTCTTTTTAATATTATAATATCTGTACGCTATCAGTAGTGGATTTTGCAAAAAGGATGGACATGGCTGTGGTGAATACGTATTTTAACAAGAGGGAGGAGCATAGGGTAACATACAAGAGTGGAGGGAGATGCACACAAGTGGATTATATCTTATGTAGATGGGCCAGTCTGAAGGAGATTGGGGACTGGAAAGTGCTGGCAGGGGAAAGTGTTGTTAGGCAGCATAGGATAGTGGTTTGTAGGATGACATTGGTGATCAAAAAGAGGAGGAGGAGTGTGAGGGCAGCACCATGGATCAAATGGTGGAAATTGAAAAAGGGTAATTGTGAGGTGGAGTTCAGGGAAGAGTTAAGACAGGCACTGGGTGGCAGTGAAGAGTTACCGAATAGCTGGGTAACTACAGCAGAACTAGTAAGAGAGATGGCTAGAAAGGTGCTTGGTGTGACATCTGGAAAGAGGAAGGAGGACAAAGAGACCTGGTGGTGGAATGAGGAAGTACAGGAGAGTATACAGAGAAAGAGGTTGGCAAAGAAGAAGTGGTATTGTCAGAGAGACAGGAGTATAAGGAGATGAGGTGCATGGCAAAGAGAGAGGTGGTGAAAGCTAAGGATAAGGCATATGAAGAGATGTATGAAAGGTTGGACACTAAGGAGTGAGAAAAGGACTATACTGATTGGCTAGACAGAGGGACTGAGCTAGTAAAGATGTGCAGCAGGTAAGGGTGATAAAGGATAATGATGGAAACATACTCACAAGCGAGGATAGTGTGTTGAGCAGAGGGAAAGAGTACTTTGAGGGGCTGATGAATGATGGCCAGTTGAACCCAGTTTCCCACGTGTCACCTTGTCTTCACAGCAGCCAGCTCCTCCTTTAAAAATTGACGTCGGAAGAAGCCGTGGGGTGCAAAGTAATGCAGAATATACCCTTCCCAATTACAACTGGAAGAGTCAAAAGCAAAGTACTGCTGCAGTACCATTGGCAAAGATGATGCACCATTACCTGATTCAGGAGCTGAGTTCTGAAGAAGTCCGGATGGATGAAAGCACTTGACTGTGGATATTGTGTTACTGTGGAGTATACATTTTATTTTGTATATGCTGCTAATGCTGTGGAGTTTTTTTCACATCGTGGAATAAATTGTGTTTTCATCACTCGAGTGAATTCCTTGTTTTTCCAGCATACAGAGAGTGTTCTTGGTGTCAGGCTGATGAATGAAGAGAATGAGAGGGAGAGAAGGTTGGATGATGTGCGGATAGTGAATCATGAAGTGCGGTGGATTAGCAAGGAGGAAGTAAGGATAGCTATGAAGAGGATGAAGAATGGAAAGGCTGTTGGTCCAGATGACATACCTGTGGAAGCATGGAGGTGTTTAGGTGAAATGGCAGTGGAGTTTTTAACTAGATTGTTTAATGAAATTGTGGAAAGTGAGAGGATGCCTGAGGAATGGAGCAAAAGTGTTTTGGTACCGATTTTTAAGAATAAGAGTGATGTGCAGAGCTGTAGTAACTACAGAGGGATTAAATTGATCAGTCACAGCATGAAGTTATAGGAAAAAGTAGTGGAAGCTAGGTTAAGAAGGGAGGTGATGATTAGTGATCAGCAGTATGGTTTCATGCCAGGAAAGAGCACTACAGATGCAGTGTTTGCTCTGAGAGTGTTATTGGAGAAATACAGAGAAGGTCAGAAGGAGTTGCATTGTGTCTTTGTAGACTTAGAGAAAGCATATGACAGGGTGCCTAGAGAAGAGTTGTGGTATTGTATGAGGAGATCAGGAGTGGCAGAGAAGTATGTAAGAGTGGTACAGGATATGTACGAGGGTAGTGTGACAGTGGTGAGGACTGCAGTGGGAGTGACAGATCCGTTTAAGGTGGAGGTGGGATTACATCAAGGATCAGCTCTGAGTCCTTTCTTATTTGCAGTGGTGATGGGCAGGTTGACAGATGAGATCAGACAGGAGGCCCCGTGGACTATGATGTTTGCAGATGACATTGTGGTCTGTAGTGAGAGTAGGAATCAGGTTGAGGAGACTCTGGAGAGATGGAGATATGCTCTAGAGAGCAGAGAAATGAAGGTCAGCAGGGCTAAGACAGAATATATGTGTGTAAATGAGAGGGAGGGTAGTGGAATGGTGAGGATGCAGGGAGTAGTGTTGGTAAAGGTGGACGAGTTTAAGTACTTGGGATCAACAGTTCAGAGTAATGGTGAATGTGGAAGAGAGGTGAAGAAGAGAGTACAGGCAGGGTGGAATGAGTGGAGAAGAGTGTCAGGAGTGATTTGTGACAGACTGGTACCAGTAAGAGTGAAAGCGAAGGTCTACAAGAGGGTAGTGAGACCAGCTATGTTATATGGGTTGGAGACAGTGGCATTGACAAAAAGGCAGGAGTCAGAGCTGGATGTGGCAGAGTTAAAGATGTTAAGATTTGCACTCGTTGTGACTAGGATGGATAGGATTAGGAATCAGTATATTAGAGGGTCAGCTCATGTTGGACAGTTTGGAGACAAAGCAAGAGAGACAAGATTGTGTTGGTTTGGACATGTGCTGAGGAAGGATGATGGGTATATTGGGAAAAAGATGCTAAGGATGGAGCTGCCAGGTAAGAGGAAAAGAGGAAGGCCTAAGATAAGGTTTATGGACGTGGTGAGAGAGGATATGCAGGCGGTTGGTGTGACAGAGCAAGATGCAGAGGATAGGAAGAAATGGAAAGAGATGATCCACTGTGGCGACCCCTAACGGGCAAAGCTGAAAGATGAAAGTTTTTATAATCTATCATGCATACTATTTTAATTTTTTTACAAATATTGTAATTATCCATACATTTCCATAGCACTTCATGCTCTGTAGTATCAAAGAGTTTATTAACATCTCCTACTATTAATTTTACTTCTTGTCCTTCTTTTATAAAATCATTTACTACTTTCCTTATAATCATTAAAATTCCTAACAATCTCTGCCTTTAACACTGAATACACTTTCTTCTATTATATTTAGTATTTTATTTTCCATCCTCTGCTGTACAATCTTCATAAATATCTTATAATCAGTATTGTTTAATACTATCAATCTTCATTGTTTTATTTATTCTTTATTCCTTTATTCCCATAGAAATTTTAAGATTCCACTACAAATCTCCTGTTTACTTGAAGCCCTCTTCCATACATTCATTTAAAATATTTACAAAGTACACTTTTCGCCAGTCGTTGAATTTCTTACACATTTCATACCTAATTCCACCTGAACCCGCTACTGAAGCTATATTAACTTGTTTAATTGTTCATTGACAGGTGTTATTTCTTTTTACAATTCTTTATTCATTAAATTCCATGTTGTTTAACTTGCCAATCTCTTTGAATTTCCTTTGCTTTTTATACATCTATTCTACATGTTCCACCACTATTTCCATAATTTATGTTTGATTTTTCTTAACTTCACCATTTTTATCCCCCATTTACCTTATTATGCCATTCTTCTCTTTAGCTACTTTTCCTAAACATGCTAATACCTCTTCCTTTTTTTCCTTGGAGTAAATGTATTTACTTAAACAATACATTTCTGATTATTTCTTTATATTCCTCATATATTACTTTTTTTTTCTTTTCATGAGATTCCATTCTGTTATACTCCCATTTTTCAAAACCCCTTTCATATACATCCACATAGTCCTCCTTTTCCTTTTTCTTCTATTTTTTTTTCACAAATTAAATAAGTCTCACTACATTTCTTTTTAAATACTACCCACCATTCAGTCCAGGTTTTAGAAAATGGTACAGTTGTTAAATGTTCTTTCCATAATTGTGTAATTACATCTTCTTCATTACCTTCTATATTCTGTTTTTTTCATTTATTCTTTTTATTCCTTTTCCTATCTTAACATACCATTTTTTAATAATTTCTATCCATGTTGCTAGATAGTCTCAGAATCCAGTCCTTACTACTTCTATTATTTTTATCCCTTCTGATAATATAAAATAACCAGTCTCCATTTTAAACATATTTCTTTCATATGTCCATCCCTTTCCTCTGCATAAATACAATTTTCCACATTTTATCACTTCCTTTGTTATTTTTCACTTGATACCTTTTTATTCATGCCAGATTTCATAGTGGCATTAAGGTGTTATTGGCATAGAAGTTCACTATATTTGAGCCTAAGCTCCCAATGGTCAGCCCTTGGACAAATAGCAACCTTTTCTAGAACAAAGAAATAAACCTTCTTATTTTCTGTGTAGTCTACCTTGTGTTTACATAGTGCATTGTTCATATCGGAACATTGTATATCATAATGATGTTCTTAAATCCTCTTTTTGAGCATGCACTCTGTTTTGCCTACATAGTATAAATGGCATGGGTCACAATATACTATATACAAAACCCACTGAATTGCAGTTGCAGTTATAATTCAATTTCAACTCCTTTTCACATGTTTTCAATTTTAAACTTGGTCCTTCATGTATATAACTACACTGCTGACATGTCCCACATTTTCTCATGCCTTGATTTTTTTTTTCTATCTCCTAAGATAGTATGTGCTTTTTCTAACCTTTCCTTAAGTCCCAAGTACCTCTTAAAGGTAAACAGTGGTTGATTTCCCAACATTAACAGTCTCATCATATGCTATACATTTTCAATTATCCCTTATGTTGTTGTTGTATCTTTCGGCTTTTCCCGGTTAGGGGTCGCCACAGCGGAACTCCGGTCCGCTAATGATTGGCAGTAGATTTTTACGTACCGAGTTGCCAGCCCTGACGTACAACCTTCAACGAAGGTACGCCCACTCACGCATGTCTGCACACAGAAGACCCTTTCAATTATCCCTTATGATGTTCTTAATTCAATTACCTTCTACACCATATTTGAGTAGCATGGTATTCTCATAACTACTAATATCACTACCAATATAGCTATCTAAACTTTGGTTCTGTTTGTCAAGGGACCCTTTTCGTAACAAGGGACCGTATATATTTTTTCTCCTTTTCTCTGCCACTTCGTTTTTAATGGGATCAAACATTGTAGGAGAATAACCCCTGTCAATGAGCATTTTATATAGGTTCTTCTAATTCCCTAAAAAAATTATCATTGTCAGAGGTAAGTTTTGAAGCATGGATTATCTGTCCCTTAACTTTTCTTTTGAAAGGTGGGGATGATTGCTTGTGTAGTGTAAAAATAATATGTATAATATAGAAATAAATTTCTGATTCAATAAACCCTTATTATTGTAACATCCAAAAAATTGATCTCGTTGTATGAATAAGCGGCTGTGAACCTCAAAATATCAGTACTGGAAAAGAATATTTCTTGAACAAGTTCTTAAGTTTTCCATCCACAAAAACTGCTAAAGGGTTGGTTTTAGACCATGATGCAGCAAATATGGGGCACAGAGGTGGATTTGCTGTATCCTTGTATATCTTGGGGATACCAAAGATAGTGGGAATTAAAGGGGAATCTATCTTTAAATATTTATTTAAATTATAATCTATCACATTCTGGTCTAATAAATCTTTTAACATCATATCTATTTTGTAGTAAACCATATTTACTTCATTCCTGGAGACTCCAGTACACTGTTCCTTTTTATTCAATAAATTATTAATTTTTGTGGAGCACTCTGTAGCATTCATTAAATGTATGCCACCGCCATTATCAGGGTTCATTTCTAATTTCTCTCTTGTGAGTTAATTCAGTCAGAAGGTTGGATTCATCCTGGATAGATTATAATTCATTCCAAAATGTTGCTGATAAAGCTTTCTAATATCCATTTCACAAAATGTTTCAAACAATGATATTGTAGGGTGCAGTGAAGGGTTATATATGTACTTTTCCTGAAAAACTATTCATTTGAAATAATCGTCTGGGCCACATCATGGAACATAATTTTGTGACTGAGTTTCCTAACATACATTTTGAGATCAAGTAATACCTCACTGATGTCTGTTCTTACCCTAGGTACAAAAGTGAATCCTCTGCTAAACAGATAAAAGTGTCATGAATCAATATTTAAATCAGTGTAATTACATATTTTAAAACCCTTATAGTCATTGATATTCAAAAGGATGTTGAAGTCTTTCCTCATTTCTATACAACTCTCAAAGGATTCCTTAAAAATACTAATATCATTGTTATTTATTTATTTTATTTTATTTATTGCATTTGTTTACCGGGAAAGTCCACTGGGCCTGACATGATCCCATTTTCAGTGGAGGCCCGGGGAGAAATGCTCCACATTTAATCACATACAGAGAAATTATTACACAAACAGTACCGAGTATACAAGACAGTGGAAGCACATTAACATAAGATAATGCTGACATAAAATAGCGTTGATAATGACATTGTATACATTTTGTAATAACAATAAAGGATTGTCTACTATCATGATATGTTGGTTCTTATGAGAGGTTTAGCTGTATAAGTAAGAGTGACAGAGTTAGGAAGCAGTTAGTTTAAGGGGCAAAGAAGGTGATGGAAGGCTTAGGATAGGGACAGCACAGGTAAGTAAACAGGAACGTATAACAGGTAAGACTGAGAAATGGAGAAGACAGGTTAGTTATGGAGTGAATTGTAGTAAAGAAGAGTAAGGATTTAGAGAGGGGTCAGGTTTTGAGGTTGTCACTAGGGGTGCAGGTGCATAGCCAATGTGAGGAGAGATGGAGTTTAAGGGATTTTTTAAATGCTGTGGGATTAGAGATGGTTCTGAGTGAAGGAGGAAGATTATTCCGTAGCTTGGAGATGGTAAATGAATACAGCATTTGGCTGGCTGAGAGCTTTGGTTTATCAATGTTTAATAACATTTTGTTTTCTGATGTAAGGTGTCGATTATGATGGTATGTGGTCAGAATGTGGGAGAGGGATGGGCAGGCTGCAGGATGGTAGATACGTTTATGGGCAGTAGTGAGTTGTAGGTATGTGAGATGATGGGGGAATTCAAGCCAATTTAGCTGATGTAGTGCAGAACAGTGGTAGATGGAGAATTTAGCATTTGTAGCAAATTTGGCAACTTTGTTATAACATGTGTTGAGTTTAGTTTTCAGAGAGGACTGAATATTGGTAAGGATGGGGGCGCCATACAAGAGAGTTGGAAGCAGAAATGATGAGGCTAGGGCCTTTTTAGCAGATAAGCTAAGAAAGTAGTTGTGCCTATAAAGGGCTCCTAGTTTTTGATGGATTTTTTGATGTTATTATGGATATGAAGGTCAAAGGATAAGTTGTCATCAATGGTGACACCAAGCGATTTGGTACTAGGAACGACTTCTATAATAGTATTATTTTGGGACTGAATAGAGAATTCAGACTGTTGACTGGGCTGGATTTTTTGGGGGTAAATATTAAGAGTTTAGTTTTACTTGCATTGAGGGTGAGATGGTTCTGAGACATCCAGAATTCAGTTGAGGTAAATGCCTTTTGAATAAGTTGCTGTAGTACAGAGGGAGATTTTGAAGAGCAGGTAATAGTAGAGTCGTCTGCGTATTGGATAACAGTACTATGGGGTAAGAGTGGTGGGGAAGTTGTTGATAAATATACTGAATAAAAGGGGACCTAGTATGGAACCCTGGGGTACACCTGTACTAGTATTGATAAAGGGGGAGGAGGAGTGCTGCCAAATAGTAGATTGTTGCCTATTACTGAGATAGTTGTGAATCCAATGAAGAGTGGGGGGAGGTATGCCAAGGTTGGAGAGTTTAGTGATCAGAAGGGAGTGGGAAATTGTGTTGAATGCTTTTGATAGATCTAGAAAGAGTGCTGAGACTATAGATCTAGCATCCCGAGCTCGATTTACAGTGTTAAGGAAGAAAATGAGGGCAGTGTTGGTGCTATGTCCTGGCCTAAAGCCATGTTGAGTGGAGGAAAGGAGTTGGTGTTTGGTCAGGTGACTAAGGAGCTGAGTGTGAATGCACTTCTCAAGTATTTTTGAGATGGGGGAAAGAATGGCGATAGGTCAGAAGTTAGAAGTATCACAGTTGTTGCTACCTTTATGCAGTGAGAGGACATATTTCCTTGTCCAAATATCAGGTGTACATGATTCCTGAATGCACCTGTTGATGACAATACTGATGGGGTAAGCTATAGTGGGGGCTGATAGTTGTAAGAATTCTGCAGGTAGATTATCTGGAACATTTGTGCATGGTTTGAGTTTTTGAAGAAGCTTTTGTATGGGTGAGGTGGGTACAGGAGACAGTGAGAAGGTAGGTGCTGTAGTAGATGGGGTATGTTGTGGTGTAGAGTTTAGAGGGTCTATGGGGATAGGTGAGAAGGTGGAGGTAAGTTTAGCAATGGTGTCTATAAAATAGGAGTTAAAGAGTGATGCTAGCTCAGAGGGAGTTTATTCTGGATTTGGACAAGGATTATGGTTGGTTCCGGGATGAAGTAGAGAGTTGATTGCTCCCCAGAACGTTTTGGGGGTTTGTTTATGTTGATTTTGTGGGTTTGGAAATAACCTTTTTTCTTTTTGAGTACTAATCATTTGGCCTGATTGCAAAGTTGTTTATATGGTATGTGGTTGGAAGGAGTTTTGTTTTTTTGCCAGGCTTTCCACGGTTTATCTCTAGCTGACATCGTTTGCTTTCTGGATTTAGCAAGCCAGTTAGGATGTTTTGTCTTGACTCTTTTAAGCCGGAGAGGGACAAGATTATTTAGGACCTTCAGAAATGTGGAATTGAGGAATTCCACACCTTCATTAAGTGGGAGAAATTTTAGTGGATTCCAGTTAATGTTGTGTAAAATGTCCTTAAAGCTGTCTGGGGAGAAGAGGGATACATCTCTTGTGTGTTTATATTGGTGTATATGTGGTATAGTGGTGGGCTTACGTATTATGAATGCAGGTGAATGGTCACTTATGCTGTCTGGCAGTGTACCAGAGGTAGAAATCCTATTGGATTCAGAAACGATGATCCAATCCAGGATTGAACTTTTGTTATTCTTGTGGTCAGGTCTAGTAATGTCAGAAATTAGTTAAGTATAAATATGAAGGTTGATGCTTGAAGTGGGGTTATTGTTGATGTCTACCCAGTTAATATTAACATTGCCTAAGATGATTGTTTCATTTTTTATATTGTTGGTAGTCCAGGCAAGAATGTTTTTGAAAATTGGAATATTGTTTCCTGGGGGAATGTGTATGACTATGATACAAAGGCTTTTATGGTCATTTCGTTTTAAGAAGGTAATAAGGAATTCAGCTGTGGAAAAAAGGGGGACAAGCTTTGAATATGGAATCACTGTAAAGGTGCCAGGATAAAGTAAGGTGATGCCTCTGCCTTTTTTGTGGAGTCTATCTGTTCTAAGACAAGAATAGTTAGGAGGAAGGAATTCATGATCCTTTATATAAGGCTTTAATCATGTTTCTGTTATGGCTGTGAAGTCTGGTTTATATTGGCTTAACCATGTATGCAGAAGGGGGACTTTGTTTCTTATACTCTGGATATTGATGGTGGTGAAGTTTAGGGATTTTGTGGAATTAGGGACATTTTGGGAGGGATGAGAAGGGCCAGGGTTAGGGTGTATACCTCCACACTGAACTAGGTTAAGATGAGTAGGAAATATATGTGGATAGAGTTTCTTTTTTGGGCTTATAAAATAGGGATGGGGTAACTTACTGGGGTGATTATGACGAGGAGAGAGTATTATCAGTTTCTTTTGTAAAAGTAAATCAGTGGGATATAGACTAGAGCATATTGCTGAGTGGCTGGGGGGCTGATGGTGGGGGTGGATGTAGTAAAAGTGTATTTGGGGGCCACAAAAGTAGGGTGTAGTGATAAGAGATTTAGAAGGATGAAGAGGGAAGCAGCGAAAATAAGGAGAGAGATATTAGGTTTGAGAGGCATTACTGTTAGGTATGGACTGTGATAGGAGAATATGTAAGGTGAGTTTATTAGGGTCGTAAAGAGGATAGAAAGACTACTGTGGGTAGGGGGTAAGTGTTATGGTGGAAGGGTAAGTATTGAGGTGGGTAGTTTAAGAAAATGTAAGGTAAGTAAGAGGGAGGTTATTAGATATTGGATTAAGTTGCTATTAGACAAAGTCTATAAAATCATTCAAGGACCATGCCACCGCCCCTCCCATTTTTTCTGTTGTCCCTCCATTTACTGTTTTCAGAGTCCTCAGTCTGCCCATTTATAAAATCCATATATTTCAATCAATTGTGGAAGTCAAAGTTTGTGGAATTTGTAGACGTTCCATACATACATGCATACACACAAATATTTCAAACACAGGCATTGATGCCCTTCTAGCTTGCCAATATACTAAAATACTTGTTCCCATAACAAATGTCCAGGCTGTTATTAAATATATCTAAACTAGTACTTGCCTTAATGCAATTTGGTAGTCTGTTCCATGCATTGGCTACTCTGTCAGAGAACCAATCAGTGCACTTCTCATTCCTATGGAACCTTCTACAAAGGTCGTCTGTTGATTCTCTAGTACTTTTTGATGACCTCAAACCTTCCCAGAGATAGCTGTCTCTAAATGCCCTATATACCTGAATAAGATCTCATCTTAGATATCTGTAAGAGACACTGTAGAAAGTCAGATATTTTAGTCTTTCATAAAAACCATGGTATGGTAAACCAAATGAACGCCTCTCTATTATCACTTCTGAGTTCCTCTCATCTCATCTTCTTGTTGTTTCACATCCTGCGTTCCAAATCATTCTGTCAGGGGGATTATGGTTGTTAATTACTTCCAGTTGCTGGTTAAAAAGAATAGATGAACTTCCTAATGGGTCTGCTAATCCAAAACGATCATTAGTGTAATTCCTCTTATTAATTTCTGCAACCACAAGGATTAATAGCTCAACCTGTTGCATTAAGCAACAGTTTAGGGATTCAAATGTTCATTTTGTAAGAATATTTGTGGTTGGCTGTTTTTTATTCACTTCTGCCTGTAAGACATCAGCTCTGCTGCCCATTAATAACTCTTACAACGACATAGAATAGTTGTGTAAAATCTTACCATAACCATAGATGTCCTTCCCTTCCATGTTGCAGTATTCTTGGTGTGGGATTTCCTGCCTTCAGGCGACTCGTACGTTGGCTCCTATACAAAAGCTTCAGCTTGGCTGCTGCAGCTGCGTGGGACGTCACACGTAGGGCCATAAACCAGGGATCTTAAGTATGACGTCTGCACGCACAATCCTCAGAACTTGAAGCTAAGCAGGCAAAGTAGATGGCCCCACAGAATAGGCAGCCAAAGGTGACTTGAATAAGGCCCTGGGTCTCTTCTGTAATGGAGAGCGGCATCAGGGAACAGTTAGACTGGTAGAGTCTGTGAGGAGGAATGGTGGGTGGGAGTGAATACTACAACATGGAAGAGAAGGACATCTATGGTTATGGTAAGATTTTACACAACTATTCTATGTCCTTCTATTCCTATGTTGCAGTATTCTTGGTGTGGGAGAGTACCAGAGCTTAGTTGAAAGGGTGGTGGATGCAGGAGATGATTCCACAAAGCCTTGTAGGATTGCCCTGGCAAATCCTGCGCATGCTTTGGAGATTTGGTCCAATTTGTAATGTTTAGTGAAAGTGTGGCTAGTGAACCATGTAGCTGCTTCCATAATGGAAGCTGTGTCCATGCCTTTTTGGAAGGCCTTGGAAGTGGCCACTGCTCTTGTGGAGTGTGCCTTAACCCCAACTGGAGGGGGGTTTCCATGGTGTGAGTAACAGAAACAGATTGCCTTTCTAATCCAGGATGCAATGGTCTGTTTGATGACTGCCTTGCCCAATGCCCTTGGGTGGAAAGATACAAAGAGTTGTTTGGATTTCCTAATGTCTTTAGTCTTGTCAGGGTAAAATCTCAGTTGCCTGTGGACATCTAGGGAGTGGAGTATCCTCTCTCCTTGGTTAGTGGGAGAGGGGAAAAATTGGATAGGTGAATGGATTGATTTAGAGATAAGTCATTGACTACCTTGGGCATGAAGGAGGGGTTAGTCCTCAGTGTGACCCTGTCCCTATGAAAAATGGTGTAAGGTGAGCATGCAATTAAGGATTGTAGCTCAAAAACCCTTCTGGCAGAGGTAATAGCCACTAACAGTACTGTTTTCCAAGTACAAAACTGTAGACTGGCTGTATTAGCCAGTTCGACAGGGAGCTGGGTGAGTTTTTCCAGGATGAAGTTCAGGTCCCATGGAGGAGGGATAGGCTTCTTAGGTGGTCTGATGTGTAAGACCCCTTTAAGGAAAAGTTTCACATGTAGCCTGGCTAACAAGGGAGGCTCTAGAGGTAAGTAGGCTGATAAAGCGGAGAGGTGCACTTTCACTGATGAATAGGAAAGTCCACCCTTTATAAGTTGGCACATATATGAAAGGACTAGGGGGTGTCAGCCTCATAAGGGTCCCTTTCCTGTCCCAGACACCACTGAGTAAATCTTTCCCATTTAGCAAGGTATGATTTTCTAGTAGTGGGTTTCCTGGCCTCCCTCAGAATTGATAGCACGTTCTCTTAATAGTGGTGTCTGAATGGTGTTAGTAATTTATCACCCACAGAGTTAGGGACAGCATTTTCAAGTGTGGATGTAAGAGAATTCCTTTGTCTTGTGTCTGAAGGTCCACCTTTTGGGGTAACGTGCAGTGATTTCCCTTGGCTAAATTTTGTAGAAGGGGGAACCACTGCTGCCTTGGCCAGTAGGGAGTCACTAGCAAGATTTTTAGTTTGTCCTTCCTGATTTTCAGAAGGACTTTCTGAATCAGAGGGAAGGGGGGAGGCATAAAGGAACTTCCCCTCCCAGGTGAAACTGAAGGTGTCTACTCTCCAGGCTTGGGGGGAGTAAGAAGTCTTTGTGCAGACGATCTGCAGCTGTCTGTTCTGGGGGAGGCAAACAGGTCTATTTGTGGAGTGCCACAACCGATGAACTATGTCTAGGAAGACCGTCCTGTTCCGCATCCATTCATGTTATGGAGAGGATGTTCTGCTCAGGAGGTCTGCTTGCTTGTTGTCCTGTCAACGGATGTAGCTGTCCTGCAGGGGTAGGTTGTGCTTGGATGTTAGGTCCCAAATTAGTAGGGCTAGCCTGCTCAATTGGTACGCCTTGGTGCCTCCTTGTTTGTTGATGTACAACATTACAATGGTCTTGTCCGTCACTATCAGAAGTGGACCTGGTAGCAGCAGGGTTATGAAGGTCTGTAGAGCTAAAAGAACTGCTATCATCACCTTTACATTGATTTGTTTGGTTTTCATGGGGCTTGGACTCTGTAAGAGTGCAAGGTGGCTCCCCAACCTGAGTTTGAGGCATCTGTATGCAATATTTGTGTGGGTTGAGGGGGCTGCAGTGGAAGCCCCGGGTTTAGTTGTACTTGCTGGATCCACCAAATGATTTCCTTCTTTAAACAGGGAAGAAGGGGGATAACTTGTTCCAAGTGATTTTGGTGTTGTGACTAGATATTTTTTAGGTACCATTGCAGTTTTCGCATATGCATTCTGGCCAATGGTATCATGGGAATGGTTGCTGCCAGCAATCCCAGGAATTGAAGGAATTGCCTTGCAGTGACTGTCTGGGAGAGCAAGACTTCCTGGAAGTGGGAAGTTAGAGATAGAACCTTGTCCTGTGGGAGAAAGGCTTTCATTCATTTCATATTGATTGTGCAACCTAGGAATATCTTGTACTTGTCTGGGCTCAGGGATGACTTCTTGAGGTTTGGGGTGAACCCTAGACTTTGTAGAAGGGACATAGTGAAGTGTAGATGTCTTAAGAGGGAATCTTTGGACTGCGCTAGGATAAGGATGTCATCCAGATATGGGTAAATCTGGATTCCTTGGATCCTGCAGAAGGCAATGGCTGGAGCTAGGCACTTTGTAAACACTCTTGGGGCAGCGGATAAACCAAAGGGCAAGGCCGTAAATTGGAAATGTGAGGATGGGCCAGAGAAATGCAGGAAACATCTGTGTGAGGCCCTGATGGGAATGTGGAGGTAAGAATCTTTTAGGTCCAAGGTGACCATTAAAGCATTTGAGGGTATGAGGGGTAAGAGAGTGGGAAGTGACAGCATTTTGAAGGAGGGTACCTGCAGGTAAAGGTTTAGGAAGGAGAGATCCAAAATGGGTCTTCAGGGCCCGTCCTTGTGAGGAACCAGGAACAGATGGGAGTAAAATCCCTTTACTTCTTGTCCTGTGGGAACAGGCTCTATTGTGCCTTATTGTTGTAGGTCTGACAGAATTTATGGAAGGAGATGGCATTGTTTTTTTTGAGGGAAATGGAATGCCCTTCCAGGGGGGAATATGATTCCAGGATAGAAAGTATCCTTTTTTAATAATGGTTAATACCCATTGGTCTGTGGTGATTTTTTGCCAGAAGGGGAGACAGTAGGTAAGGCGAGCTGAGAGGGGCAGATGGGCAAGGCAGTCACACATTATTAGAACCTCCCCCTGTCCTAAAAGGGTTGTCTAGGCTGAGGAGATGGGCCAGTGAGCCTGGATGAGGAATGTCTTCTAGTTCCTCTTCTGGGTCTGGAGGTGGAGGCAGCAGAATGCGGGTTATGCCTAACAAAGGTAGTCTTAGCCAGGTAGTTCCTATAAAATTTGAGTATAGGGGATACCAAGACTTGTTTAATATCCTGTAATTCTTTGCTTTTTTCTTGCAGATTCTTAAATAAGTCTGCAGACTGCTTTCCAAAGAGGAAGTTTTGATCCAGGGGGCATCCAAGATTTTGGATTTGAAGTCCTCTGGCAGATTCTGCAGTCTAAGCCAGGAATATCTCCTAAGGACAGATGCTGATGCTGCAGAGTGAGCAGAGGCTTCTGCAGCATCGTATCTGCATCTTACGGAGTGTCTAGCTACTTGTAGTGCTAATGACAATTTGGAGGAGATATCCGCTTTAATGGGACTGTCAGGAATAGAAGTCAGCATAGAGGTGGCTTGGGATACCAAGTCCAGGGCATACTTGATCATGTGTGTTTGATAGTTAATGGCTCTGAAGGCCAAAGTGAAGGAAGTGTACACCTTCTTGCCTATCCTATCCATGGATTTGCTATCTTTATCCGTGGGCAATAGGGAGGCAGAAGCTAACAACCCAGACTGTTTATCAGGGGCAGTGGCAATCACCACTGGGTCTGCTAAGGGTGGTTTTATGAGGAATTTATGTTCCTCTGGCACCTTGTAGAAGTGGTCTGGGCACTTAGGTGCAGGAGGCTGTGAATCAGGTGTTCTAGAGGCTGCAGTAAAGGCGTCCAAGTATTTAGGAAGAACAGGGGGTACAGCTGTAGTGGAGGGGGACTCCACTTGCAGCAGTTCAAAGTATCTTTGTTGGGTTTCTGTCATTTGGGAAGTATCCCATTTGAAATAGTTTTTCATTTTGGTGATAGTTTCACCAAATGTAATGTCTTTAGGTGGATAATCCCCTTCCACAGAATCCTCATCAGGAGAATAATACTCCTTGGGAGAAGCAATCTGGGATGCATAAGAGATGGATTAATCTGAGGAAGAGCAGGTAGATTCATGTTCTTCTTCCTCAAGGAGGGGAGCCATGGGAATAGAGGAAGCAGAGGGCGGCCTAGGGCTTAGCAGAGGCAATGTAGTTGGGGGTGAGGCAGAAGGCATAAGGGTCATAAATGCCTGCATAAGAGAAGAGGTGAAAGCCTCCCAGTCTGGAGGGCCTTCAGAAGCAGGGATAATGTGTTTTGTTTTCTGCTTCTTTTTGGTTGGAGTCAGTCTAGAGCTGGGTTTGGCAGCAGCTGTATCCGAGGTCTGAATCCCGGTTGATGGAACCACCATATCTGATTCCCCCTCAACATTGACAGGCATCAGTGTCTGAGAAAGCTCTGTGGATGTGCCGGTCATCAGCTGTGCATCAGCCTCCATGAGGAAGGTCAATGGAGCCGACGGATCCGCTGAGTGCTCCTCAACTCCTACATCGGTAGTTGACGGGGCGTCTGGGTGCAAAGTGGCAGGCAATGAAAGCCCAGGCATCTTGGCCTTCTTACGTGGAGGTTCTTGGACGGCCTCTGAAGTGGGATCCATCCTGAGAGCCAACCATTTGAGTCGTTGGTTTTCTAAGTAAAGGTTTAAAGCTGCCAGATGACTACATAAGGTATTAGGCACAAAAGATTTATAAATAGGGCAGGTGGTATGGTCGTGTTCCCAGCCTAAGCTGAAAATGCATTTGTCATGGGCATCCTTATAGGGAATTTGGTGCCCGCGTTGGCACTTTCCCTTTTTCCCTGAAATCAGCTGAAAGCTACAACATCCAAGACTAAGCAATGCGAAAGACTGGTAAAAAAAATTAGAAATGCAAAAACCCAACGGGTTACTTATCTAAAGTCGATCTGATGTCTGAAGAGCGATCGTACGATGTGAAGTTGTCTGTGGCTGAAAGGTTCTCAGGATTGTGTGTACAGACGTCATAATTAAGGTTCCTGGTTTATGGTCCTATGTGTGACTTCCCATGCAGCTGCCACAGCCGAGCTGAAGCTTTTGTATAGGAGCCAACGTACGAGTCGCCTGAAGGCAGGAAATCCCACACCAAGAATGCTGCAACATAGGAATAGAAGGACATGTGTTCTTTATGCTAAAACCAAGAACCAAACCAAGGAGAACAACAATATTGGACTAGTAACCACCAAACCAAAAAAAAAAACAGGGGATGCACCCACAGCCAAGCAATTTGTTTTGTACTTAAAAATACCTGTATTCCAAGGTATTAAACAGTGTTCAAATATAAACAACTCAAACGGCAAATGTTTCCCAGGGTAAGTAACACTTGCCCAAATTTAAACAAAACACACAATGAAGTAAGTAAAACCCACCTAGGTGGAGGCTACACCCCCCCCCCCCAACTATATATACCAACTCCAGGATCACAATATAGTGGAGAAAAGGGCATGTTGGGCAAATGCTTATTTACCCACGGAAAAATTCACCATTCGGGTGTTTTAAGTTTTCTCGATTTTCATCTCGCAAAAATGGATATCGATTAGATCCCCAGAGACATCACAAGGACTAGCAGGAGATATACGGTGTATAGAATGATTTTTGTTTTTCTGACAGCAAATAATGTGCTACCACTTTTATAATAGCTTTCTGAAGGGAGAGGTTTACATAATGGGAATGTTTGTGAAAAATATTTTAGCATGGCCTTTACTTAGGGCTCCTACATGCGAAATGATATAAAACAAGTACAGAAGGAACAATTGTCTAAGGTTTGCTGTAAGTGACACTTTTAGAAATGGTGAGTAAACTACTGTCTGTTTGAAGTGTCTCCTGCAACTAAAAGTTCAGTAATGGCTTTTAGTAAGTCAGATGGTATTGCTTCTCAGTTGGTATGCATTGCAGAAAAGCAAGCAGAGAGCCGTCCTCTAGTATCAGTTCCATTTGCAATACCTTGAAGTAAGAATTATTTTTAGGTTTACAGTCTTGAATGTTCTTATGCAAAAAATTTTCAACTGCTTATTCAACATGGCTGTAGAGCTATATTTTCAGTCATACTGCTATAATGGTCTCTGAAAATCCCAGCTGGAGATCCTTCATTATATCAGTTGAATGCTACTTAGGGCACACTGATCTGAGAATGCCACAGTGACATTTTGTTTGACATTCAACTCAGACATGCAGATTTTACAATGCGATTAGAGATAAAGAGAGGAGAATGTGATTATGAACCCTGTACATCCTTCTCATGAATGGCAGGTAGAATTTAATGCTTTCTGTGGTCTGTCTAATAACATTGCTCGTTATCTGTAAAAATGTCGGAGTTCAAAAGCATTATTAAATATGTTTTTTGTTTCAATGCATTATATTTTGTTTTATATAAGTAGTGCATTTGACAGGGGGAATAGTAAGACACTGCTGCAGGGTTTTCCAGTACTATAATCCATGTTACCGAGAAACATTGCTAGTCACCCCAGGCTGTAATAGGTCAAGTTTAAAAGTATGAAGAACTGGACACATTTTAATGGTCACTTAGATACTAAAAATTTTATTCTGATTCTTTGTATCTCATATAAATAGAGAAAATTATTTTTAGCAGAACTGAATCTACAGGTTTGGTAAAATGCTTGAATAACATTTAGTATTTCCACTAAAAACTTAAAAATAGCTGCGGTGGTGCAGTGGTTAGCATTGTTGCCTCATAGCAAGAGGTTCTCCTGTTTGATTCTTGGCTGGAGTGCCTTCTGTGTGGAGTCTGCATGTCCTCCCTGTGGTTGAATGACATTAAAGACATGCAGGTAGGTGTGAGTGTGAATGGGTGTGCCTTCATTGAAGGTTGGGTGTTGGGCTGGCAACTTGGCACTGTAAAAGTCCACTGCCAATCATGAGTGGACTGGAGTTCTGCTGTGGTGACCCCTAACTGGGAAAAGCTGAAAGTCATTAAAAACTTAGAAATGCATGTTAAAAACTGTGAATTGGTGTATTTTCTGAACTGTTACAAAGTGGCTGTGTCTGTTGTTGGCATTTCCTCCTTCTTTTTTACTTTGTGCATTTAAAATCTGAGTTCTATTCCATGATTTAAGCCCCTAGGGAGAAATTATTGCTAGTTTATCGAGGGGGGGGGTGGATTCACAACTCACCATATAACAAAGCAACATCAACAAGGTTCAACTACCTTTGAACTGCTCTTACCTCAGCAGAACACACATGGAAGTGTACACACACACACACACACACACACACACACACACACACACATGCACACACATGCACACATGCACACACACGCACACACACACACCCACACACTCTTGATCAAATATCCATGAGAAAAAAATGAAATCCATACCATATAATAAACAAATACCCTATTTCATAAGTAAAATAAGAAATCAGAAATGTGTGTGTGTGTGTTATTGTGTGTGTGTGTGTGTGTGTGTGTGTGTGTGTGTGTGTCTGTGTGTGTGTGTGTGTGTGTGTGTGTGTGTGTGTCTGTATACTTGTGTGTGTGTCTGTGTGTGTGGTTGTATTATGTGTGATCGAAATTCGAATGTACTTAGTGTCAAATGTAAAATACCGCCATTAAGAAGTTCAAAAGTACTTAGTATTGAATGCTCAAAATATTAAACCTACAAAGGATTGAGAAAGGAAAACTATTTCATTTTCTGATCCTTCACACTACAATCCCCCTTAATGCTAGACTCAAATTCATCTGAAAAGTGATTGTGTTACTGGAAGTATTTTTAAGGTTTATTAATGGGTGCTGACCCTAACTCTAACCCTGTTCCTTTCCCCACACCTAACATTACAACTTACCTTAAAAAAACTTTCCATAACACTGCCACTACTAAAGATATACTCAGAGACATAAACACGCAGAAAGAGACATGCCCATCACTACATTTATCCCCATACCTAACCCCAATCCTAACCCTAAAATACACGCATTTGCACACAAACATACAAAACCTATCCCTTCAGCTAACCGCAACCCTAACCCTGACTCTAAAACACATACACACTCTCACCGCTCCTAACCCCACTCACATGTCTCAGTGAAACATACCATCAACATTTTGACCATTCGGCTATCTGTACGTTCAGTATTATATACCACCCCTAGCATTTGTTGACCAAATGTACATTTGACAAAATGCAAGGAACCATGTGCATAAATATAAGCGCGCATGCACACACACACACACACACACACACACACACACACACACACACACACACACACACACACACAGACACACACACACACACACACACACACACACACACACACACACACACACACACACACACACACACACACATATGCAAACGCATGCACACTCACACATGCGCGCGCGTGCGCACACACACATGTATAAATATATATATGTTTTATATATATATATATATATATATATATATATATATATATATATATATATGTATATGTTTATGGTGTGCCATTGGATCCAATAACTTCCAAATGAAGTTGCACCTCCAGTTCTTAGGTGAGTGTCATTAGCAATACTAAAAGTTCAATGTGGAGCAGTGTTGTAGGACATGATGATGCTGTGCACTTTTGTGCTCATCCCAGGGTAATGCAACTCAAATGAATAGCACACAACATTTCAAATGTTTTAAGTTACCACACTGTGAGAATTCTATCTTGACTGGGTTATTCTTGCAATTTTTACTGAATGGTTTGTCTGTGTGTTACCTTTTTACCTTTTGGTATGGATGTTAGTTCTGATATTTTGTAGTCACCTTAATCTTTATGATCATTAGCTGAGTTTAAAGACCCAGTGTTTTTAAAGTATAACCAAATTATCCACTTATGCTGTGGTTTGTGTGTGTGTGTGACTGTGTATATGTGTGTGTGTGTGTGTGTGTGTGTGTGTGTGTGTGTGTGTGTGTGTGCATATATATATGTATATATATAGGGGTCTACTGCTTTTGATGGAATATCACTTATTTGAAAAAGAGAAGTAGACCACTCAGTTACACGAAAGTGCACTTATTCGAAAGTGTGCTGTACCCCCCACACCCCTCCTACTTAAATATTCGAAAGTGTGCTGTACCCCCCACACCCCTCCTACTTAAATATACCAACTCTGAGATCACACTACAGTGGGGAACAGTAAATTCCCTATTCCCCACTGTAGTGTGCCTCGGTGCTTCAGTTTTCCTGAACGGTTCGTTGAACCGTGCTTCGCAGAAGTGCACTCTCGCTTAATTGCACTTTCGGGTAACCGAGTGTCCACTGTTTGTTTTTGAACAAGTGTATTCTTGCTCTTTTACAGTAGACCCATATATATATATATATATATATATATATATATATATATATATATATATATATATTTATATATATATGTATGTGGTTTGGGTTTGTTTATTATAAGCTATCGACATTTTACATGGTTAGTATGAAATCTTGCTGGGCATTTTACATTGTCGGTGGAGTTTGCTTTTAGTAAAAAGCCCTCCTTGGTGTTATTTATGGGTCTCAGGCAGGGTTGGTCATTGCTAAATTCGATTAAACCAAATAGACCCGTGTGTGTGTGTGTGTGTGTGTGTGTGTGTGTGTGTGTGTGTGTGTGTGTGTGTGTGTGCATATATATATATATATATATATATATATATATATATATATATATATATATATATATATATAAAGAGAGAGCTATGTAGCTATATAGATATGGCGAGAAACAGATTATGGATACGCAGAGATATTTACCCCATTCAGAACACCTGAATGTCAGTGTCAATAATATCAACAATACAAGTTCAACAAGCTAAAAGTTAACATGGCACTACACATGCACAAAGACTACTCTTGCTGTATGAAAAACAACAAAAAGACACCATTAAAACACCCCTACATCCCCTGGTAACTGTATAAACTAACTTCTAGATTGCACAATCTATGGGGGAAGGACTTCACAATAAAAATATTATAAACTTTTTTTTCATGAAAGAAATACATGATATGCCTATTACTAAGGAAATAACTAAGCAGATGGTCCGTTATGTTGTCTTTTTTATGATAGGCAAGTTATGTTTGGGCACATTTTACAGGAGCTGTAACTATATCTATATTGTACTTTAGAAATGCCTCTTCTGAAGACATGTTAGAAACT